>NW_007579049.1:136366-151800 GCF_000690725.1 Stegastes partitus | reverse complement strand
CATGATGAAGCACGGTGGTGGCAGCATCATGATGAAGCACGGTGGTGGCAGCATCATGATGTGGGGATCTTCTCAGCAGCAGCCTGGAAGGCTTGTGAAGGTTAAAGAGGGTGAATGAATGCAGCAAAGTGTAGAGAAATCCTGGAGGACAACCTGATGCAGTCTAGTATAGATTACTGAAATACTACACATGTATACAGTCATTTTCAGTGTTTGTTCACTTGTTCCTTTTCTCCATCTCCTCTACCTTCTTGCTGGTTCAGGTATGATGAGCTCAGTGCTGCTGTTCGATAAACTCGTCCCTTCGCTGTCGAGGAAATCTTCCTCTCTGGATCTCCCGACGGACGCCAAGAAGTCGGCCTGAACACTTTAACCGGAGCACAGAGTTCCTGACGGACTGCTCACCGTCTGCCGAGGAAACAGAAGAACACTGAAGAGCACTTTGTATGGAGAGACTTTTATTTTGACATTCGATCGCGGTCTTCCGGGTTGACCTCACATTAGAAGCACATCTAAGAAACTAAACCAATTAATTTTCTGAGGAGGCTGATTGAACACAAAAAACAACACAATACTGGAGTCTAAGACATCTTGTCTAGTTAGGAATCTTTGAGGTTATTTTTTTGTTATTTTTTAATTAGTTACTAAAAGAACGTTTGCATGATTTGTAGGATGTTTATCGTCAGACTGGATGGACGCTGACGTCAGCCTGTTGTCTGATAACAGGAACGTTGTAGCTGCACAACAAACTCTGAGCCAGGTGGTGTTTTTAGGTAGAATCAAGTCTTAACACTAATCAGTCGACTGGAAACTGGAAACTGTTTGATGATATCACACTGTACAGTACTTTTTAAACAGAGCTACAAACTGTGTATTTTATTCCTGTTTATAATTAATGTGACATTCCAGAGCCAAGCACAGAGCAGGAATGAAGCGAACACGTCTGCACGGATTTATTTGGTGCCTTTGAATTATTCTGTAAAGACTAAAAACAGATTAAACTGTACGATCACAGTGTTGTTGGAACTGATTCATTGGTTAGTCGGTGCATTTAAGTCATAGTTTAGTAGAAAAAAAACACGATTAGATGAAAAAATAATCTTGATAAATGATTTTTTTACCTTCATGCTGCATCTTTGGGCTTCAAACTGTTCACACACAAAAAAGTTATTTCAGGACATCAGTAACTTTTCTCCAGTTTTATATAATAAACTTTGAATGGATTAATTGTGAAACAACCAACAGATGCATTAATAAAAAAAGATTAGTGTTGGCTACCTATAAAACCAACAGCAACAAATGAAACGATCGATTTAATGAAGAACTAGAGGAAGGAGTTCAGAAGAATGTGTTTCAAAAGGAGAATGAGAACATAATGAAGCTGACCTTTGACCTTCTGGATATTAAATATAATGACTCTTAGTTTTATCCTTTTTTTAAAATTCAATAATAATCAATGTACGAGCTCCTGACAGATAGTAGTCAATAAAATCACAGATTAAAGTATAAATTTACATTTTAACCGTTAAAAATGGAACAAACCTGTAAAAAAAAATGTCCACGTTAAAAATATGTATTATTAAAAATAGTAATTTTTAGTTTTTTTACAATGTGTGACCGTAAAATTACACTTTCTATGATTATTAAATGAGCTAAAAGCGTGATTTTATTTAGTTATTTGCAGTTATCTGGGGAAAAAAGCTGCATATTAGGCATTTAAAGTGGTAAATATTATTCAAAACGTTAAAGTTTTTGTTTTGAAATATATTAAATTACACAAAAAACAGAATATACAAATTGATTGTAAAAAAAAAACTAATGCCCACATTAAAAATCTGGATTTTCATCAGCAATTTGTTCTTTCACAATTTGTGACCATAAAATTACTTCTAAATCCATTAAAAACATCCTGATTTTACTCATATTGTCAACATGACTTAGTTGTTTTTTACAGAGCTGTGAGCGCAGGACGCCACCGAATCTGAATAAATCAAACGCAAACAGAAGAACTGATACAAAAACTATGCATTTATTGACAATTTCATACAAAGACGTCGACTCTCTGCAGAAAAGTCCGATATTAAATTGGTCTTTAGGTACAAAACAGAAGCAGGAACGTTGTTATTGGAGTTAACAGGAAGATCTGAGCTGCGTCACAGAACATTCAGCGACGACACGACGTGACACAGCAGCTGCAAGGCGACACACGGGAGCAGGAGGCGCTCAGGAGGCGCTCAGGACTTCCTAACGGGAAACGGTCTGACAGGAAAACAGAAAGAGGAGGCGAGTAAAGAAGTGCTGCTGTTCTTCTCTTCAGTCCCACGATGCCACACTGGAGCTCCGATCGCTTCCATCTGCAGGAAGAAAACAGACGAATGAACCCGGACACTCAGGCTTTCAGTGTTTTATCGTTGTTTTTAGTTTATTTTGTTGCTAAATAAGAAAACGTGTCAAAGTCTGAACTGTTTGTTTTGGTCCAAATTTGGACAGAAAACATGAAACCTGTTAGTTCAGACTTCAGCTGATGTGATAGAGTAACTGAATGAGCAGCAAACAGCTCACTGCATATTAGTTTAACTTATTCATTTATTCAGTAGTAGTGTTATCATTTATTAAATAGCTGCGGCGAAAGCTTCCCGTGTTTAGTTGGAATTATTTAGCAAATGTTAAGAAAAGAAACCTCAGGAGAAGCAAAGATGATCAAATGTAAATGCTTTTACAAACTAAAAAGTAAAATGTAAAAAAGAAAAAAGTAAAGCACAGACACAAACACATTTTATAAATAAACGTGCAAAAAGCTCGTCAGTGGACGTCTGAACCGGTCCTGGTGAAACTATCCAGACGCTGAACAACCGGTCGGACTCACCAGTGTTCCACGTCGGCGTCCTCAAACTGTCCGGCCTCCATCGCTGCTGCATCCACCTCCATCCCATCTGTCCACCACAACACACACCGTTAAATATCTTTGGTTCATCTTCTACAACAAACACGCTTCAACTGAAAATCAAGCTGGTTATAGAAAAACAAAGTCCAGATTTATTCGTTAGAGTGTGACACCTGGACGCATGTCAAACTCTATCTGCTGGACTGAAGAAGTTCTGAAGGCTGTTTGCTCTGAGCGCCGTCCATCCACCCCGACCTCCTCCTCCTGATGCTGCTGCTGCTCTTTATAAATGTTCTGACTCTGTTTTCACCTCAACATAACTGGAATCTTCTTTAATAACACGTGGAGGTCATTTCTGGGAGACCTGAACCTGAAGGTTTAATGCGTCTCCTGATCTTATGAGGATCAACAATGATGGAAAAAGCAGCAAAAACTAAAAAAAGACAAATTCTGACCTGTGTTTTTGTACTGTGAGGGCCTGGAACTCTGAAACTATTCACAGTATGAAAGTCAAACTCTGCATGACTTCATTAAATAAACTAAAGTTACTGCAGATTTTTTAAAAACCAGCTGATTGTGGTTTTAATGGTCCTGCAGCTGATCGTAGTGGCTCTATTCCTGCCGTCTGCTCCATTCTGTACGTCATTATTTATTGATCTGTGTGATTCAAACCTTCGAACTCGGCCTTGGTCTCCTCGGTCCGGACCCCGGCCATGTGGTACTGCTGGGCCACAGACTCGGCCAGCATCCCCTCCAGCCTCTCCAGCGTGGCCTGGCCCTCCTGGGTCAGCGCCGACAGGCCCTCGTCACAGGTGTAGAAGGTCGGGATGTCGGCGTGGCCGTGCTCTGACGGAGGAGGTTTAGAGTTAATGTCGCGTTTAAAAGCACTGTTTTAACATTTAATAAGTGTTTATGAGAAACTTTAAAACAGATCCACACACAGAAAGGACTCTTTAGATACTGTAGGTTTGTCAGGTGTGTTTACTGTAACAGCACAAAGAGCATCAAACATCACATGATGGAGTCAATTCAGACACAATCTGCTGCTCAGACTTTGTTCCCAAAACTAAGTTCTGGGGAATATTTCTGGTTGAATTATGAGATTTTCATTTGCTTTTAGACTCAAGAAGTTTTGTAATGTCACCTTCAGGCAGCATCTTACCTGTGAAGCCATTTTAACAGTTTAATGTCTCCAGAACTCACACGGCCTTGAAACGAGGTGACGACGGACAGAAACATTTTCAGCAGATTCAAAATTCAGCTCAGGACAAATGTTTAATTCCTGGTCTTTGAAAATGGAAGAAAGGGCAGAATTTTTTAAAACAGTTTGGGATTATGCCCCCAGAAAGCTCCTCTCAGTGTATATATATATTTATATTTATATTTATGGAGTCTTAGGTGAACTTTTCACCAACTTCTGAGGCTCCAACATCAGCAAACATGAGATTTATTGTGATGTGTGTTGAATTACCATCAGTTTGTTTTTATTTCCTGTATCTGTTCGTGAACATTCAGTAAAAAAAGCCTCACGTGTTGTTAAATTAAAAATGCCATTTTTGTTTTTTTACACTTTTAAGGGTCAATAATCATTTATCTTTGTCATCTTGAAAAGGTTTCACACCAGAATACCAATAAACTGAACCTTTAATTCCTGCCATTATTACCACACATCAGGTTCTACTGATGGTAGAGCCTCAACAGTTGGAGAAACGTGGATCCATCCATAGATATTTACACTTACAGGAGCTTTCTGGGCCCATAACACCACCTCTGTTTGAAAATCCTGCACTCTTTTCTGATTTTTAAGGTTCAATAATTGAAAATATAATCTTTAAAATGGCTTCACAGTTAAGATGTGGTAAAAATACAAAAACTCCCAGGTCTGAAAATTCAGACAAAATACTTGACAGAAGTTAGTTTTGGGTTTGAAACAACAATCTGAGCAACATGCTTCCTGAATTCTGTCCGACTGACGCCTATACATGATGTCTGATGATCAACAGGTAGAATCTGTTCTGGACTAACGAAGTCAGAAGGTGTTGATGTTGTGAGTGTGAGCTGACGGATGTCGTACCTGCCTCTGCAGCCAGACGGTCCAGACGACCAGCCGAGGACGAGGAGGACGGAGACAGAAGGAGAACATGAGTGAGAGAGTTTGTATTCTACAGTGTGTGTTTTGAATCTGCGTGTTCGTGCTGCTGCTCACCGGCTTCCTCCACGTCGTATTCTTCTCCCTCGAAGTCGTTGTCGGAGTCGTCGTCTTCGGGGTCCGGATGCAGAGCCTGACACTCGCACATGGCCGAGAACATGGACTCCACTGAAACACAGAAAACCAGCGCCATGGTCGTACTTTACATCGTTCTCAGTCAATGATTTCACTCATTCAAACCCCCACATATGCACAAACTCTCCTCTAAAACGTTGTGTCCACTCACATGACGCCTTGTCGCTGGGAACAAACCGGATCTCTGTGATGGTTCCTTCATCACCGTCGTCATCGCCGTCGCTGCCGTCGCTGCCGTCGTCGTCTCCGTCGTCATCATCCGCTGCTTTTTCTGCCATTTCTGCTTCGTTCTCATCTGCGAGGAACAAACGTGAAAACGGACGTTCAACCAGCGCGACACTTAAACGTGAGAAATAAAAGCTGCTGGAAGAGAGTCGACGGATGTTTTATAAAATAATTATCTGGGAAAAAAAAAGTATTTATAACACAAAAGGAAAAAAGGAACGTATGTTGACATAAATCAGTAGCAAACAAACGTCTTCTTATTTAATTAACAGAGACACTGAGTCGACTTTTCTAATCTCCAGAACCAGTCGGGTAAAAACTGGCCGACTGATGATTTCTATCGGATCTAAAGTCGTCTCCTCACCGCTGAGCTTGCCGTTGACCATGACGTACAGATGCTCCTGAGGGTAGGCGCTGACGTCTCTGGAGATGGCGTGGAGGCCGATGGTGGGATACTCCAGACAGAAACCCAAACCTGACCCGTCAAACCACGACAGGCGCCTGAGAAGGAGAAACAGAACCAGAACGTGACGACAGCTGAAGACCTAGATTGTAAATCTATGTTGAGGCTTTTTACATGAGCGTTCAGTGATTATTATTGATCAGTTTGCGGGTCAGAGACAGAACCAGGAATCACTTTTTATACTTGTTGTTAACTGATCCTGAATTTGTTTGTAAAATGTCCACACACAAAAAAAAGACCCTGAAGTGTCAGACGCCTTGTTTAGTCCAGTTAAAAGCATAAAACCCCAAAATATTCAACTAATGGTCAAAAACAGAAACTAAAATAATAACACAAATATAAAATGTTCACGTGTGATGTGGAAACAATCTAAAAGTAATCAGATTGTGGTATTAAAATGATTAATTAATTATGAAAATAGCTGCAGTTCTAAAAATTGTGCAGCTCTCTCAGTTATGAATCTTGTGTCCAGAATTTTAACTTAAATTCTGATAAAAACCGACCTTAGCTTCAACCTGAACCTGAGATCACAGATTAAACTGAACATTTTAGTGACAATATAGAAGCTGCTCTCACTATTTAAACACTGGACTGGTTCTGATTCAGGACAGAACAGGTACAAACACTGGACTGGTTCTGATTCAGGACAGAACAGGTAAAATCCAGCAGACACGTGACTGATGTTCGTCTCTACACCTGCATCCAAACACAACAACAGCCGCCATGTGCATCACTTACGTTTCGGCCACGTACAACGTGCCGCAGCCGAGCCTCTGTCCGTCCATCACCGCCGTGGTCTCGGCCTGCTCGTGCCGGACTCCCTCGGTGGGCGGGTGGAGGTTTTTCAGGAGAACCATGGTTAAAGTCTGCGGAGCCGCTGGAGGAACCGGCGGGAGGAAACCAACCGAAGTGCGCCGTCAACAAGCGGCTGTGACCTATTTCTGCTGCCGAGCTGCTGGTTGAACTTCTCCGTGAAGCGGCGCTGGACGGCTGGAGGAGGACAGACGCAGAACCGAGCTGGGCGCTTCTTCTCCGGGTTGAACGGAACCAGGAGGAGCCGCTCAGAGAACAAATAGACGGAGAGAAGCCCGAAAAGTCAAGTTTAACTGCTGCTAGCCGCCCCGAGGTCTGAAACCGCAGGCTGAAATATCGCGATACGTTCAATTACACGGGCAGTCCCTACGTACTCTACGTCATCACGTAGACAAAACATAATGACGTCACTGCGTAAATCAGTGCTTCTGTCGCCTGATGAATGAAAAAATACTTTATTTATCCCAGAAGGGAAATTCAATCTTGTAAAAGCTCACTTTTTTTTTTTTTTTTTTTTTAAATCAATATAACATATATACTGATGGCCAAAGAGTGCATATACACGTCATCTATTTCAAAACGATTAAACAAAACTATACAATAACATAAACTGAAGGTATTCACAACAACACGGAAGCTTTCTGGAAAAAGAAGAATAAATACAAACAAATTTAAACAGAACAGGTCTGTTAAAAGATAATGAAGAATTAGGGGGTGAAAAGTCCTGATCATCAATAAGGCAGTAAATGCAGTGAATTGCATGTTGTGGAGCTCTGAATTTGAAGAGTTCATTCGCAAAAACAGATTACTCCTGTTTTATAGATTTTCAGAAAACTTTTTGTTGTTGTTGTCTGCTTGCGATATCATCAATCAAACTGAAGTTGAGTGAATCTGACTCAGTAGAAATGACAGAAATAGAGATAACTTAAGTTTGACTGATATTGTCTCAGGTAGACGATGGAAAAGTGGGTTTTCTGAAAGTTTGTGAAGATGGAGTTATCTGTTTTTGCAAATTAACTCTTCATTTGTTATTGTTGATCATTTTACCACTCCTACAATATCTGTTCAATAGAAATATTCTACTGAAAAATAACAACAAACAATATACTACGAAAGTCGGAGGTGTGATGAACAAGCTTTTCTTCTTCCTGTGGAGTCTGCAGCACGCTCATAGCTGAATTAATAAATCTGGTTATTTCTTAAATGTTATTCCATAAACTTGTGTTAATGTTCTTTCAAACTGGATTAATGTTTGGTGAACTTTATCCCTGGATTCTACATCCATCTGTAGTTTAATCAAAGCTGCTTTTTGTCTCCACAACTTCCATGTGGTCATGTGTGAGTTTTTGACAGCTAGATTATCATTAGAGATACAAATTCTCTCTTCACCAACAGTCAGCCACATTATCAATCAACACTCAGTTAATAGTTAAAACAGCTAAGGGACATTGGATGTACCTCAGTGTGCTGATTAAGCCATTTTAACCATGAATGCACGACATTTGCACAAAATCAGCTTGACTCGGTCAGTCATAAGGTACAGAAACGGTGTCCTGTGTGTAACCTGGACATTTCCTTGTATTCATCCCTAAATTCAAGTTTTTATTCACCTTTTAATTCTATGTCCGTATTGAATTATAGTCACTCTAAAGGGGTGAATGCTTTTGGAAGCATTTGTTTTACATTTCATATTTTAGTTATGTGATATCAGTGTGTAGAAATCTGCTTTCACTGTGACATGAAAATAAGTTTTTCATTTTCCTTCTCGTGTGAGTGTCCACTTCAGCAGCACTGACTTTACTCCTCATGGCGTTGGTGGTATAGTGGTTAGCATAGCTGCCTTCCAAGCAGTTGACCCGGGTTCGATTCCCGGCCAACGCAGCTTCTTTTTGTCCCATCTTCACTGAAATCTGCTTTAACATTTTACATCGTGTTTCATAATAAAACTATAATCACACCAACCTACACTACACTGCCTCTGCGTATATAAACAACACAAGGTCCAAGCAAAAATACAAACAAAACAAAAGGAGAACAAAAAATAAATAATAATAATGAATCAAAACTTCGCACAAACTAAAGTGTAAATCAATCGAAATGTATTCATCCTTACAGGGTTGTTTAGCATGTATAATTAGGAACAAAAGAAGAAGAAGAAGAACGCAGCCGGAATAAAGCAGCAGAAGAAGAAGTAAACCGGAAGTGGTAGTTTAACACCCGGAAGCGACTGTTTGTGTTTTTGTGTCTGAAAGGCGCCCAATTAGGCTCCGTTATCCGCTATTATTGACACCGGTAACTCCTCGTCGACCCGCAGAGTTCGTCCACCGGCTGTAGGGACTCACCGGGAGTCTGTGTGTGAGCCACCGGCGTGTCCTCCGGTCCCCGGTGCGTCTGGTTGCCGGTAGCCGGGTTAGCTGGCCGTCATGGCGGCTGGAGGCGGCGCGGCGACTCCGCATGTCGGTGATGTTGAAGAAGACGCTTCTCAGCTGCTGTTTCCTAAAGGTCTGCTTGTGTTTCATCACCGATACACGTTCATTCAGGTGCACCGACATGAACCGACAAAAAACGACTAATTCAGCCTCAGATCAGCTGATTTAGGGAAAAGTTCAGCTCAGTTCACAACACTGAGCGACAGATTTTACTGATGCCAAACCTTGATACAACTAATTATTAAACCATTAATGCGGTCTGAAAGTCTCCTTCATATTTTCAATTCTTGTGAACATGTAAATAAGTGAAAATCCAAAGTTGTTTGCATGTAGATCACATCCCAGTCTGACAGGTTACAGCTGAAGGCTCCCAGTCTGGTTGTTGAAACCTTTATTCTACTTTTTGTTTGTGTTTGAGCCTCTTTGTGATTTTGTTTTTGTTTTCATCCGTGTTTTTTTGTGTGTCTTTATGTGATCACTTGTGTTTGTGGTTGTTTAGTGTTTGTGGTTGTTTTGTGTCTCTCTGTGTGTTGCTATTGTTTGCATCTGTGCTTTTTGTGATCACTCTGTGTGTATTTGTGGCTGTGCTGTGTTTGTGTCACTGTTTTGTTTCTCTTTGCGGTCACATTTTGTCTTTTTGTGGTGGCCTTGTGTTGTTCCGTCACATTGTGTACTTTTGTGGACTTTTGTGTGGCTTGATGTGCCTCTTTGTGATTGTTTGTGTTTTTTTTGTGTGCGTGTCATTCTGCAGTTAAAATACACTTTTATTGTGTTTCCTAATCACACTTCCACTAAATCCACTAATTCTAGTTGTACTCTATCTATACCGAGGTCTAGACGTTCTGATCTAACCGTAGTAGTTTTGGACCAGAACCTGCTCTGAAGTTTGTTCCCATTAATTGAATAAATCTCCTAAAATCCTGCACTTGTGTTTTGAACCTCTCTGGTAAAGTAGTCCAGGTCTGTGGAGGTTCTGGATCTGGTCTCATGTGGTATAAACACAAGAATAAAGCAGTGAAATCACCTATTAATGGGTTATACCAGTAGAACAGAAGTTAGCAGAGCAACACTCAGTCGTTGGATGCTGACGCCTCCCGCTGCCTCCACAGAGTTCGAGAACGCCGAGACGCTGCTGAACTCGGAGGTCCACATGTTGCTGGAACACAGGAAGCAGCAGAACGAGAGCGCCGAGGACGAGCAGGAGCTGTCCGAGGTCTTCATGAAGACGCTCAACTACACGGCCCGGTTCAGTCGCTTCAAGAACCGCGAGACCATCACAGCCGTGCGCAGGTACGTTGGCCTCCGACACCACGAGGTAGGACAGTTCAGACTGTTGGAAAAGTTCAGCGCCACCTCAACGCGCTCTACAGCTAAAGATGAACAGAATATACTACGAAATTACCTCAAATTACCCAAAAGAAACTACAAAGACTACAAAGAACCAAAAATATACCACAAACAACCCCAAAAAGAATTAAATTAACCAGAAGTGACCGCAAAGAGACAAAGAATGCTCACAAACAACCACAGAGACACACAGAATGACCAGAGACGTGACTCCAGACCAGGGTTCATCCTCTGACCTCCATCTCTCTGCCTTCAGTCTCCTCCTGCAGAAGAAGCTCCATAAGTTCGAGTTGGCCAGTTTGGCAAATCTTTGTCCTGAAGCTGCTGAAGAGGCCAAAGCTCTGATCCCGAGGTCAGTGCCGGGCTGCAAACAAACACAGACTTTATTTGGGTGAATAATTTGGGTGTACTTTATTCGAGTGAATAAAGTAACAGTTTAAATTGTGTGTTGTGTTTCTCTTGTTTTCAGTCTGGAGGGTCGGTTCGAAGACGAGGAGCTGCAGCAGATTCTGGACGACATCCAGACCAAGAGGAGCTTCCAGTACTGAGGCCGGTTTACACCTCGTTAGTCTCTGTTCACGTCGGACTGATGGTTTCCAGCAGCTTTTCATTCCTTTTACTGTCACAATAAAGTCTAGTTTGTCTTTTTTTTTTAACTCCACGTCTCCTGTTTTTTTTTCCTGTTTTGCTCCCAAAACTCTTCAGTTTCCAGTTTTTAAAGGATCATTCTGCTCCATCAGTGACTCACATTCATCAGCATCATTTACAAACCAGAGCTGTTCAACAGTCGAAAACCTTTAATAGTTTTGATCTGTGATCCAAAGAAGCTTCAGTTTTTGTTCCTAAATAAATAAATGTTTTTTTAATTATAAATAAAACGTTAGACACAACGATGGAGTCAAGCTGAGTAAAACCACGAAGACGTTGCTGCTCGCTGTTCAGTACCGTGATCACTGTCCAGGTAAAGCCTCATACTGTCCTTCTTTACGTCTGGTCCGACCTTGAGCCAGATGTGAGTCAGATGTGTGTCAGATGTTGAGGCAGTACGCAGCAGCGGCGTCGTCCGATTCCTGCAGAGCTTCGGGTAGAACTCCTCCAGACGTCCTCGACATCCTCACCGAGCTGCAGCCGAACAGACTCCTCTCGTAGTCCATCAGCTGCCTCCAGAAGCCGGCGTTGGGTCGGATGAACGGTCGCTGCTCCAGAACCAGCTCATGAGCCCGACGCAGGTTGAGGCCCTCAAACCTGCAGACACACAGCGGGACCACGTCAGAGACGCACAAAATGACCACAAGGTATTATGAGGAGACACAAAACTACCAGAAAACAGAATAAAGCGTCACAAAATGAACAAATTAATACAAAGAGAAATAAAATGACAACAAAGAGACAGAAAACAACAAAAAAGACACAGATAGAAACAAAACAAATGCAATCAAACCCCAAATAGCCACAAATGACAACAAAGAGACTAAAAATGAACCTAAAGACACAAAACAACCACCAATGAAGACAGAGAGATTCAAGCGACCACCAACAGTCTGAGACCAGAACCAGGCGTCACCTCATCAGGTAGGCCAGGACCAGAGCTGGAGACCGACTCCTGCCGGCAGTGCAGTGGACCAGAGTCGACCCAGTCCGGTTCTGGTGGATCCCTTCGGCCACCAGGTCGAAGTACTGGCTGAGGGGGGCGTGAGGCTGGTCCTGGACGGGGACATGAAGGACCTGGAGACCTTCCAGCTCCGGATATGAGACCGAGTCCTCCAGACCGCTGGCGTTAACGACCAGAGACACGTTTCTGCTGCTCAGCACGCTGAGCTTCAGAGCCGAGTCCAGGTCGGACAGGAAGAGACCTGCAGACACCTGAGAGACCCGCATCACCTGTAGAGACAAGAGGCACCTGAGAGACTAGACAGACCTGAGAGACCTGCAGACACCTGAGGCAGATATTTGGAGCTTTGAGTTTTTCTCTCCAACAATGACTGAATTCAAACTAATTTGACCGAACATGTCCCCTGATAACAGCCTTTAATGTTCACTTCCATTTATTTGACAGTGACGTGTACGCTTGCATTTATTTCTACCTTCCTCAAACTATGACGTAAACAAACGTTACTGTTATTTCTTTGTTCATTCCTTCATTTATTTATACATTTACTGACTGATTTATCCACATGTTTTAAACATACAACAGTGAAGTCGGTTCCTGATTCGGCATTTAAGGGAGAGTTAATGGAAACTGAACTTGCAGGGACCTGTTCTCTGTTTCCCACATTTAAACCCCTTTTTTTTGTTTTTGTATTTTCACAACGAGACTGAATCTCACAGACCCAGAAACTGTCATAAAGCCTATTAAGCCTCTAAGGGACGATCTAATCCATTAGATATAGAAGTTTACATGCAAAAAGCAGTGCACTGCACATTTCACAAACAGAATAAAGCTTACAAACCCATAAACTGTGCTTTAAAGACTCTTCAGTCTCTGACCTAATGTAGTCCAGATGAACCAGTCTGGATACAGATGTGCATCTGGTCTAACGTGGTCCAGATGTGGACAATGCAGTGAAATCTCTTTGTTTTCATGCTTTTGCCGAAAGAGAAAAAAGCTTTCACAGAACTAGAAACTGTGATTTAAAGACTTCTATCACTCTATGCAGTAGTTTTTGATGTGGACCTGGTCTTATGTGGTCTACATGTTTTTTTTCAGGTATTTTCACAATGAAAAAATGTTGTAGCGCCGCCTGGTGGTGGAGTTCCAATGTGCACATGTAACTTTAATGTGTTGGAGGCAAAAGGACTAAAGTAGAAAAATGAAAACGACTGAAAACAAGCTTTCGGATGAAAACAGTTCATAAAAAGGTTGATGTCAGAAGTGGGATTCGAACCCACGCCTCCAGGGGAGACTGCGACCTGAACGCAGCGCCTTAGACCGCTCGGCCATCCTGACACTGTGAGAGGAACACGCAGGCGCAGTTATATATCCGGGTTATTTTAGCCGATTTACAGGATTAATATTGTTTGTATGTTGTAATGGATCAATTCTATAAATATCCAGTGTATTGACATAATATCGATGACACAGGAATGAATGAATGAAGCTCCGCGCTGCTGGCGGCCCGCTGAGCGCAGACATGTTCGGGACTTGTCCTGAGTCAGTCACGGGATTATGAGTCAGCGGCGCTCTGAATAGAGTCAGTTTCACTTCTGCTCTCAGTCAGACGGAGGCCACGGACAGGTAAGACCCATCTGACGCTCCTCACACTCACCTGGCGGGTCAACTCAGGGCCTCTCAGCACATTCACACCTCTGACACCTACTAGAAACTAAACCTCGAGCTCGACTCGCGGTTTATTCTCAGCGGAGCTGCGCAGAAACGCCCCAGTTGGGCCACGCCTAACTCCATTCAGAATTCGTGCGCTTTAAGCGCTTCCTTTGCATGCTGTATTTTTGTATGTTGTAAAAGAATAGAAAAATTGTTCTGTGTAATAAGTGAATCTTGTGGAGAATTCGGCTTCAGTTTTATTCATAGAAACTCCCCGGTTGGTCTGATTTGACTCGTTAAACGTTCAGTTTTAGCTGTAAGAAAAGGAAACACACCAGCACTAAATTCACTAAACCACATTTAAAGAAAGCAGCTGCCTTCCTAAGATTAAAGCCGAACAGCTGATCAGCTCCTGAACAGACTCCGTTTAACGTTTAAATACAGATTTGAACTCTAACAGTCTGTCAGGCTTCACTTTACTTATTTATGTTAACGTCCGCTGACAACAAGAAATAAAGAAGTGAAAGTTTTAAGAGATTTTTAAATGGAGTCTGGTGGCAGCAGCGTGTGTGGGCTGCAGGTTGTGGTTTTCTCACCTGTTTGATTCGGATTCAGAAACGTTTCAGACTGAAGCTTATGAAACACCAAAACATCCGTCCGCACGCTGCACAATAAAAGCCTCACACGCTGCTTCAAAATAAAAGTCGAAACCTAAACAGAAGCGTCAGAAAATAAACATTAAAACTATTAAAATTATTAAAATTATCAGCACACTGCGTAAAATAAACCGGAAAATAATCACACCGAGGAAAGACACATTTAGGCATTTTAACTAAAAAAAAAAAAGTGGTTGTCAGATTAGTTTCAGAATACTCTTTTATTGACACTTCGTACGATTTTAGTTTTTATGTTAATAATTATTCTCAACAAACAAATTTTATTGCATATTGTTAATTGTTTGGTTTATATTATTATTGTGTATTGTTTATAATGTGTGTTGTTATCATTTATGTATGCTTTATTAATGATAATTGTGTTATTATTATCATCATTATTTATAGTATTCACATACATTTATTGATAACTGTCTTTTATATATTTATTTATATTGATTATTCATGTTTAAATAATATTACTTATTAACGTTTTGTAATATAAACTATTTTATATTGTTTATTATTATTATTTCATTTTTTCCAGATTATCTTGTATTATTATTATTATTTTCTATATTTTGTTTATTATTATTTCATCTTATTGTTTAGTATTTTATATAGTTTGTTTATTATTATTGTATATTATTTATTACTTTTTGTACAATTCATGAATTACTGTGGATATTTCTTTGTATTTGCATGATTATTATAGGTAATTTGATTGTTTATTTATTATTAGAGTAAATTCATTATTATTTTTATGGTTTATTATTGATTATTTCACATTATTCATCATTGATCATGTTAGATAGTTTATTATTCAGGATTTTATATAAATTATTACAGAATTCAGACTTTTATTTCTGGTTTATTTATTTCTTTTGCTGGTTAATCCAGTGACAATGCAGAGTCAGAAAACCAGCCAGAACTCCACTGGGTCCAGTACCACCCAGAAACTGGTTCTCCCACAGGTCAGGTACCATCCCTCCATCCAAATGCCGGTTGGAGGAGCCAAAACCACCAACAACACCAGAACCAGTCAGACCCAGAAGACCAGAGCTGGAGCTGCAG
>NW_007579049.1:126657-135414 GCF_000690725.1 Stegastes partitus | reverse complement strand
CAGCTGGACAGGCGTGTGGTGGAGCAGGTGGAGGTTCTGACCCGCGGACAGAGAATCAATCCGGACTGGTTCGCCTGGAGGAAGTACCGCATCACGGCGTCTGTGGCTCACCGGATCGCTCACTGCCGATTCGTTAACGGGGGGAGCAAGACCCCGCCCCCTTCTTACCTGGCTGCCATCACAGGTAGGCCACGCCCCCTCACACCTGGACCCGCTGGTTCTGTCCTCAGGATTCTTTATCACTGATTAGGCAACGAGAAAAAACCTTTAAGGTCAAACTCCACTGATCAATGGACTGACTAAAAACCTGATCAATCGATTTGATCACTGATGAAGTAAAAAAGTTCTAAGTATTGATATTGTTGTGCGTAAACCAGGTGAAGGGCCGAGAGTCCAGACCAGAGCCATGTGCTGGGGTGTCGACAACGAGGCCGAGGCCGTCCGCCGGTACCAGGTGAGTGTCATCAGCGTCACCTGAATCGAATTCTTGAATCGTTTCATGTTGCTGTCACTGTGATGTCACTGATGATGTCACTGATGATGTCACTGTGATGTCGTCCCGTAGAAGCTGAAGAGTGCCGCGTTGGGTCGGCCCGTCTCCGTCCAGGACTGCGGCCTGTTCATCGACGCCCAGCGGCCCTGGTTGGCCGGCAGCCCCGACGGCATCGTGACGGACAGCCAGACCGGCCAATGGCTGCTCTGCCTGGAGGTGAAGTGTCCCTTCAAGCACCGCCAGAGACGAGTGGAGGAGGCCTGCAGGGAGGACCCGGCCTTCTGCCTGGAGATCCAGGACGAGGAGGGACAGCAGCCTGGAGGGGTAAAACTCAGAAAACAGAAATCCTTAGAGTCCAGTGTACAGATCCACTGATATGGAGTGTTTGTAGGTCTGATATCGATTGTTAGTGATCAATAATGGATGTTTTAGAGCCAAAATACATTAAATGTAATGTTTTAACAGCACGTGACAGCAGAGAACCTCATTCATAACTGGGCTTCTTCATCAATAACTGTGACTCTAACTGAAAATAGAAACAGGAGGATTAAACAATCTCTTCTGTTCATGTGGATCGACTGAGATGAGTCAGCTTGTCTCCTGATGGTCGTCTCTGTTTTCTTTGTCTTTCACTGTTTTATCACTTTCATTGGCCACTAAAGTCCAGATCTCAAATCATAATTAATTGTTGTTCTCTAGATTCAGTTTCAGGTTAATCTTGTGGATTAATCGTAGCAGCTGCTTGAGTTCCTTGAAGACGTTCCACCTCTCATCCAAGAGGCTTCATCAGCTCTGACTGACTGGTTGGGAGTTCCACATACTGATATCCTGAAGGATTCATTAACATCTGAGTTTAGGTTTCAACTGGGTGTTTGTTGCTCCTCCCCCTCGTTATGCGAGTCGTTAGTGCTCCCCCTGCCACAAAGGGGTTCGTTAGGGTCTTTGGTGGCTAGGTGTGACACATAATGAGGGGGAGGAGCCACAAACGCCCAGTTGAAACCTAAACTCAGGTGTTAATGGCTCCTTCAGGATATCAGTATGTGGAACTCCCAACTAGTCAGTCAGAGCTGATGAAGCCTCTTGGATGAGAGGTGGAACGTCTTCAAGGAACTCAAGCAGCTGCTACGATTAAACTACCGGAAGAACCATGACCTGGTGGACTGAGGATCTTCACAGATATGTTTCAGGTTCATCTGTGGCTGCCTGCTAACTTAGCTACTAGCCACTAGCATAGCATTAGCTACTGATTTCTTGTTCTCTGCTTGGGAGACATTTCTGAGACCACAGACAGAGAGAGAGACTCATCACACCTGAAGTAGCGCATTTATTAGAATAATATTAGAAAATGCCAAACATTGGTCAATGATCAGTCTGTCCCTCGTCCAGTCCGGTCTAATGTCCTCTCCTCGTCCTCCGCCAGCCTCCCAGGTACCACCTGAAGACGTCCCACTGCTACTTCACCCAGATCCAGTGCCAGCTGGCGGTGACGGGCCTGCAGCGGGCCGAGCTGGTGGTGTTCACCCTGAAGGAGACGGCCGTGGTACCGGTCGACTTCCAGCCCGAGTTCTGGGACGAGACGCTGTCCCGGCTGGAGGTGTTTTACCGCGACGCCGTCCAGCCGCACGTCAGGCAGAAGATGCAGCAGCAGGACGCGGCGGCCTGGACGCCGGAGCTGTAGAGAAGGAACGGTCCCACCGCAGGAAGTGTCCCCTGAAACACAGAGCTCCTCAGTTCCTACCTGTGGAGGGAAAACTCAGGAGACGCCTTCAGAGACTTCATCACTGATGGACCGACGACAGACTCCAGAGGGAAACTGAGACGTCTTCTTTTAGACAGACATGAGGAAAGTTCTGGACTTTAGGTTCAGAAAATCAGGATCCTCGAATGTTTCAGAAGCTTCCTGACACCAGGGAACAAACTCGGGCTTCTCTTAGTGTCGCTTTGCCAGCTCATTCTGCAGCAACTATTATTATTCTGCTTTAGAGGAAGAACAGCTGTTTGTTTAGGAGGAAGATTTGCATGCAGGAGACGAGAACTGTATTTAAAATGAACAATCCACTGACGAGCTGCCTGACGCACAAACAAAACTTGACATTTTCAGAGTTGGCATGTTGCAGCTTTAAGTCCGACCTGGGCTGTGTTCCAAAAAATAATCACTAAAAGTAGATTTAGTTTGTCTCATGCTCAGTGCCGACACATCAGGATGTCCTCATACATCTGGTTGGATTTTGCAGTGTGTGAGCCGACACGCCTTTCTCACCCACAATCCTTTGCAGAGTGGCATCACGGTCTGTGGTACGAGTTTGAACAAGCTTAAACTGTTGACAACGCACAAACACATGACAGTTTAATCCACAAGTCACTCTGCAAAGGTTAGGGTGCATAATTATGAGAAACTATCATGTATGAATGTACGAAACAGCACGACGCAGTTTGAAAAGAAAAAGTGTGTGATCTGGACCGCAGCTCAGTTTGTCAGAACCAGGACTCAAGATGTTTTCATGCACAAAGAAAAGACGTCTTCAAAGACATGTGAGATAAAATTTCAAGGAAGAAGCTTAAAGAATACGGATTAAAACTCTGAAAATTAAGAAAAAGGTACGAAAGGTTAAAAGAACTGAGAAAAAGTGTCAAAATCCTTTAATTAAAAAGAAAAATTAGTTTTAAGGACAAACACATTTTAAAGGAAAAACTCACCTTTTTAAAACTTATTCTCATAATATTTAGTATTTTTCCTCAAATATTTGTGGATTAAACTAAACGAGACAAATAGCAACAAGAAAAAGTCAAAATTATGAAGGAAAACTGAAAAACTGTAAAGAAGAAAATCTACATTTTGTAAAAATGAATCTAAATTTTAATGAAAAAAATGGGAAGAAAGTTTTCTTGTCCTAATACAGTATTAAAGAAAAATAATCTTCAGAAACTTGTTAAAAGCCAGCAGACTTAATGCAGCAGAAACACAGACGATAAAATCTTTTTGTTTATATCAGTGAACTGAAGCCTTGAATGAGAAATACGAAGAAGTCACTTTAAAATCATTTATCAGTAACAATAATCATGAATTAAGGTCATCAAACTGTTTGTCGGTTTGTTTTTGCTGCTCAAACTAACAGAAAACCATCAGAGCTGTGAGTCTGTTTCAGTGAAGCAGCTCTGATTAGCTGCAGGTTGATCACAGCGCCACCTGCTGGCTGCAGCCGCCTTCATCTGCAGCTGATGTATTAAAGCTTCTTCTATTTTTACTACAGCATCAAACCCAGTCCGTTAAATATCAGCCTACAGATGTTACATTTGAAGAGTTTTCAGGTCAGATTTTAGGAATTTTACTGAAGAACTAAAAATAAGGGATTTTTAAAACTATTTTTAAAAGAATCTGTATTTAATATTTTTGTGCTAATAAATAAATTCCCTTATTTGTTGCTAAATGTGACTGTCTGAGTGTTTTCTTTGGTTAAAACTATGACCTGCAGTCCTGTGATGTTTACAGAAGTTATTGAGCTTTAACTAGAAGAACGTTGCAGAGTTCAGATGTTTACTGGTTCACACACACATTCATTATTTCTGAACAAATAATGAATCTGAGTGTGAACAGGAATAAAGGCTCAGACACATGTTTTGTTTTTCTTCGTCAAGAAGATCTGAGACTTAAAGTTCTTTTTTCAATATTACAGGCATTTTGGGGACTTTTTGCTTATTTGCTTTCTTGTTAAGAAGCTAAGAGGTTTGAAACCTCTAACTACTGAACAAGCAGCTACAGCTTTGTTTTAAAAGCTCATCAGTGAACACATCAGAACCTGTTTAATCTGGACAAAAACAACGTGAAAAGTCGGAGAGCTCACTGACGTGGTTTCCTCTTCGTAAAGCCTGGCCAGTGTGAGCAGAGGCTTTAAAACATGTTTTTGCATCATGCACAGGTGAGTCCAGAGGTGCTTTCATTATGCTGATGTGATTCTTAGCTCCGCCCAGCGAGGATGTGAGACGGTGGTGAAGAAACCTTTTGTTCCAAAGGGCACCAGATCTGTTAAACCAAACCCACGAAGATGCAGCTTTTATAGAAGGCTTCAGAGGAGGATTCACCTGTTTCCTCAGTCTAAGCTCCTCCCACAGCCTCCT
Organism: Stegastes partitus; assembly: GCF_000690725.1. NCBI lineage: Eukaryota > Metazoa > Chordata > Actinopteri > Pomacentridae > Stegastes > Stegastes partitus. Next base: position 130,805 of record NW_007579049.1, on the reverse strand, counting down.
CTGTCCTGAATCCATTGACTTTCTTCTTCTCCTTCTTCAGAGTCTGTTGCAGGCTAAACAGGTCATTCTAGATGTCCTTCATCCAGCAACGTTCTCCAGTTCCTCCTCTTGATGGATCATGAGGCGTTCCCCGGCCAGATCAGACATTTAATAGTTCTGGTTCTACCCCTATGTCTTCTTCCAGCTGCAAAGAAAAGCTCCAAAGGAAGTCGCTCAGGAACCATCCCAATCAGATGCTGCTCTCCAGATGTCCAAACTCCTCATCCTATCCCTAGGACTGAGCCGAGCCAACCAACAGACGAAACGTTTATCTCATTCTTTCAGTCACCACCCAGAGATCAGAACCAAAGCTGAAGGCTAGATCCATCGGTACCTTCCAGATCAGCTCCTTCATCGCACCAACTGTTCGGTACATTTCCCAAATCACTGCTGATGCTGCTCCAATCCATCTCAAGCCCCATTTTCCAACATCTATGAGCAAGACCCAGAGGAAATCCTTTACTTGAGGCAGCAACTCATCCACAACCCAGAGGGCGTCATGGACTGGACTTCCAAGAACCAAGACTAAGATCGAGGTCTAAAGAAGCCAACAGAACCATGTCATCTGCAAAAAACTAAAATGTACCCCACATCCTCACCACCCAAGCTGCACCCTGAGATCACGTCCATGAACATCACAAACAAGACTGCAGCTCTGGAGGAGTCCAACACCAACAGGAAGTTACATCACATCTCCTCGACTCCTCCACATGCACTAAACAATCCTTTAAGATGGCGGAGGAGGAACTATACAAGAAGTTAGCATCATGAAAAGCACCAAGTTCTCCTGAATACATCCACACTGGCTCCTCCCTCCTGATGACATCACAAAGGCTGTGAAAGATGATTGGTCGGGGATGTAGGCCGTCAGGTGTCTGTATTTGACTGAAGCTCCTGGACTTTGTGTTTGTTTCCACTCAGAACTTTAATTCTGATTCTCTGCTGTCAGTAAAATAAACCACATTTAATCATTTTATTTTATATTTTTTTAGTCAGTGGAGCAGAAATCCAGACTTATGACCAACAGAAAACCCCTGTGAAGATGAAGTGAAGAAGAGAAGCTGAACACACGATCTGATGTTTTTATTTATTTGTTTTTCTCTGGATGTAAATATAATGTTTGATGTCTGCTCCTTTAAAACTCAATAAAAGTCTGATGATATAAAACAGAATCGGCTGTGATGAGATGACAAAACTGACGGCGGCTTAAATTAACTCTGAGTCGTTCATGATTCATGACTCCTCCTCCAGAGTTCACCGTGACCTCACCAGGTGACTAACAACAACCAATCAGCTCGCAGCAGATCACCTGAGCAGCAGGTGAGACAGTTCAGAGAAGAAAACGTCCTCCAGTCCGCTCTGACAGCTGATTGGCTGCTGCGACAGGGATTATTATGGAGAGGGGGGCAGGGGGGGATGTTACTGGTGGGTGTGGTCAGTCAGAAGGTGGGCGGGGCCTCACAGGTAACCCTCCTTCCTGAACTGCTCGTGCAGGATGTCTCGGTACTCGTCGAAGCCGCCGTCGATGCGCCCGACTTTCCCGTTTTCACAAACCCACAGCTCCTTACACACCAACCGGATCAGACGCTCGTCGTGGGAAACTAGGATGACTCCGCCCTGAAACACATGACATCACACAGGTGAGGAGACGCACCTGAGATGCATCGCAATACACCTGACACAACATGGACTGGAGCTAACAGCTAACTGAGCTAACAGATACTCACTCTGAACTTGTTGAGGGCTTTAGCCAGAGCCTCGATGGTCTCCATGTCCAGGTGGTTGGTCGGCTCGTCCAGGATGTAGAAGTTTGGACTGAAGGACAAAAAGACGACATCATCATCATCATCGTCATCATCATCATCATCATCATCATCATCATCATCCAGCACTACCAGCCAATCCCTGAGCTCCGTTACCATGGCATGGTCATCTGTGCGAAGGCCACGCGGCTCTTCTGTCCTCCCGACAGACTGGCCACCGGCCTCGTGGCCAGCTCTCCAGTGATACCGTAACCGCCCAGCTGGTGGCGATACTCCTCCTCAGTCCGACCTGCGACACAAACACAGCAGCCAATCAGAGTTCATCCTGGAGCTTCGTTGTTGTTGCTGCTGTTGCTGTTGTTGCTGCTGTTGCTATAGTTACCAGGGAACTTGTTGAGCAGCAGCTCCACAGAGCAAACGTTCAGGTCCAGCTGATCGACGTGGTGCTGACTGAAGTAACCGATCTTCAAGTTCCTGACGAGACGAGAAAAGCATCAGCAACAAGACTTCAACAAAAAACAGTTTCCCGAGGGTACATGAACAGTTCCCTGTAAGTTCTGGTAAGTAAGTTTCCTAAACACTCTATATATGGTTCCCTATACAAGAGTGTAAAAAGTTGTCCAAACAGAGAGTAAAGGTTCCCTAAACAGTGTCAGCACAGAGTTAAACAGTACCCTAAGACAGTGTAAGAAAACTGACTAAAAAGTTTACTAAACCAAGTATAGAAAGTTCCCTAAACAGAGTAAACTCAGGTTCCCTTAAAAGTGTAAAACTTTGGCTAAACAGACAGTAAAAGGTTCCATAAACTATGTAAACTGAGGGTAGAAAGTTCCCTGAAAGGTATAAAACTTTCCCTGAGTTTTCCTCATAGGAGTGTGAAAAGTTTCCAAACAAGGAGTAAAAGGTTCTGTAAAGAGTTCCAAAAGTTTGTGTTCGTTCGAGTGTCAGAGGTTCTCTGAAAGTGTGTAAAGTGTTCCCTTAACAGAGAGAACAACATTCCCTAAAGGGAGTTTCCAAAGTTTCCAAAACAGTTTCACCAAAATATTAAAGGTTTCCTGAACAGTGTGAAAAGTTCCTTAAATAGAGAGAAAACGGTTCCATCAACGTTGTAAACTGAGGGTAAAAAGTTCCCTGAAAAGTGCAAAACATTCTCTAAAGGAGTGCAAACAGTTTCCTAAACCAAGAGAAGAAGGTTCCCACAAGAGTGAAAACACTTCATCAGATAGTCTACACACAGTCCAGAAGGTTCCCTGAAAAGTGCAAAATGTTCCCTAAACGAAGAGGAAAAGGTTCCCTAAAGAACCCTCTGAAAATGTTCCATAACAGGAATAAAAGGTTCCCTAAGGAAGAATGTAAAAGTTCCCTGAACAGCGTCAAAGGTTCCCTAGAAAGAGAAAACATTACTGAAGCTGATTCTCAAAGGTTCCCTAAACAGTGTGAACAGAGGCCACAAAGTTCTGTTGAAAATGTAAAACATTCTCTAAACAGATTGGAAACATTCCCTAAATATTGTAAACAGATGTAAAACGTTCCCTCAACATGTTCTACAAAGTTCTCTACATGAATCAACGGTTCCCTAAACAGCTTGTTGGCTTCGTACCTGTGAGCTTGTCTGACTCCGCCCACTGGCGTCAACTCGCCCATCAGCAGTTTGAGGACGGTGGTTTTACCGGCGCCGTTTTCACCGACCTGCCAGGAAACAACACGATAATGAAACCAGTTCCTTTAACAGCTACTGGTTAACTGGTTTTATTGATCACGATGACACGTACGATGCAGATCCGAGACTCAAGGTCAGCTGACAGGTTGAGTCCAGAGAAGAGCCGCTGGTCTGGACTGTAGTAAAACTCGACTTCATCCAGCTGCAGGATGGGAGGCGACAGCTTCTCAAAGTTATCTGGAAACCTGCAGCAACATTCAACAGATCATACGAACCGATCGGTTAAAGGTATTAAAGTTATTCTGAGGACCATGAATCAGGGCTCAGTCTGGACTGGTCACCACAGACGTTCATCTCCTCACCTTAAAGTGACCTCAGTTTCTTTTTCAATGGGCTTCAGCTCAGGTCTGCAGGAGAAAACCAGAGTTACTCACAGCGACACAATCAGAGGATCAATCGGATCGATCGGATCTGCACTTACAGCCTCTCCAGCAGTTTGAGTTTACTCTGGACCTGAGCTGCTCTGTTAGCGTTGTACCGAAATCTGTCGATGAAAACCTGAAACACAAAGTACCGCAAAGTGTCAAAGAACACGCAACATGTTGGTCTGTCGCTGGACTGAAGTACTGCAGCAGTAGTAGCATCTGTAAGTACTGCAGTAGTAGTACCTGTATGTACTGTCTGTA
>NW_007579049.1:119612-124998 GCF_000690725.1 Stegastes partitus | reverse complement strand
GCTACTCTGGATCAAGACACAGTCAGGAGTAGAGTTTGGACCTGAGCTGGTTCTGACTCACCATCCAGCAGCAGCAGGTCCGGTCTGGAGACAAAAACAACACAGAATCGTCAGAGAGCTGGACCTCATGCAGACGTACCGTTTGTCCTCATTTCCTCCCTTTGACTACATGAACGCCTGAACATCGTCGGGTTCTGTATGTTTGGAAACAGACGGAACCAACTCACCGAGCGAACAGAGCCCTCGCCAGCGCCAACCTCATCCTCCATCCTCCGGAGAACTCCCTGAACATAGAAAACACAGCTGCTGAGGCTGCTGCTGAGGAACCAGGTGATCTAATGTGTGTGTGACGGACAGGTGACTCACTTGGTGGTTTGCTGCTGCATTTTGGGAGAAAACCCGAGACCGGCCAGGATGACGGAGGCTCTGATTGGACGAGACACGCGTCAGTCAACAACAAATCATTCAACAGAAGTCTGAGACGTAGGTCAGAATGTTTACATCAGGAGCTTATTGGTTCATTTATCAACAGATTTACTGGATGTTTGAACCTCCATGATGACTGAACAGCTTCCTGCAGCAACACGACCTGAACCTCAGCCTGAAACATTCAAGTCCTCAGTTCAGACTCTGTTCCAGCCTTTAGACCTGCAGACCTCCAGTGTCTCTGCAGTCGCTTTGAGACTCTTTGCATGTCTTATTGGTGGTTTTTAGTGTCTTTGTGGTGGTTTTGAGTCTCTTTATGACTATTTTTTGTCTCTTTATGGTGGTTTTGTGTGTCTTTTTGCTGGCTTTGCATCTATTTGTAATGGATTTGTATTTCTTGATGTCTCTTTGTAGTGGTTCTGCATCTCTTTATGGCTATTTTTTGCTTCATTATTTGGTTATTTTGCATCTTTTTGGTGGTTTTGCATCTCTGTGGTAGTTTTCCTTCCCTTTGTGGTCATGTTACATCTCTTTGTGGTGGTTCTACATCCCACTGTGGTTGTACTGCATCTTTTTGGCTATCTTTTTTGTCATTTTGCATGTGTTCTTGGTTGTTTTGCGTCGCTTTATGGCTACTTTGTGTTTCTTTACGGTTGTTTTGCACGTCTTTGTGGTAGTCATTTGTCTTTTTGTGGCTGTTCTGCACGTCTTTGTAGTGGTTTTGCTTCTCTTTGTTTATCAGGTTATGTCTCTTTGCTGTCGTTCTACATCCCATTGTGGCTGTGCTACATTATTTTGTGGTCATTTTGTGTGTCTCTGTATTGGTTTTGCATCTTGTTTTGGTCATTTGACACGCCTTTGTGGTAGCTTTGCTTCCCTTCGTGGACGTTCTGACTTTACGTCCATCCAGCTGGTCTCTGGTGCAACATTTGGGATGAATTAACATCAACATCTGCCGCCCCTCAGGGTCCAGAACCAGCTGTTGAGAAACACCGTCTGCAGCGGCTACGACATCTTCGCAGCAGTTTACAGATTTCGATTCGTCCATCTGAGGATCAGAGCCGCTGACGCGTTGTATTTTTATCACCTGGAGCTGTTTTTATTCCGTTCATTCTCTTTTTTCTGTGATCTGATGGATCTTTTTAGTCCATCTGCTTTTTCTTTCTAACTTAATTTTAAAGGAACTACGTGATTAAACCACAGCATTATTATTAGAGCGTGTCAGACACCATGAGGAAGCCGGAGCTGATGATGTGCGTCGGCCTATTTCTGTTGTGTACCAGCACAAACTCATCAAAGTCGCTGTATTTTTAACCGTCTCCAGAGGCAGGACTCTGATCCTCCTGGAGGACTGGAATGATTTCGCCTCACGTTGAGCTCATCTGCTTCAAACTGAGGTTTTGTTTTTCATGTTAAAAGTACATCAATATAATCAGTAAAATGTTCTGTGGTCGTCTCCAGTAATACAGTTCATTACATCATAAGATTATTCATATAAAAGCACACTTTTCCTGCTCTGGTAACAACTCAATGAACCGGCGTCGCCAAAATGAAGCGAAAAACAGCCGTAATCATGTTTCCTCTGATTAACACAAAGCTGCAGTTGTTGAGTTTTTACGCCTCCTGGTTCTGATCAAGCTGTTGATAAAAATAAAAGCACATTTTACTGTGAGCTGACAACTGAAGAAGACAGCTGTGCTTGTTGTTAATTGTTTAACATTTAATTTAGATTTTCAGTTTGTGACGAGCAGCTAAGAGAGACAAAACACCAACGAAGAAGAAAAGCTGCGTGGTTGTCATAGTTACCGGGCCGGGGCTTTGTCGGCTTCGATCTCCTCCAGTTTGACGTAGATCTCCGACAGCCGGACGCTCTCCATCCCGTCAGCACTGAAACAACAACAACAACAAATCAGACACGCAAAACACCAACCGACCCGGTGACATCACAGCCGCTTGTTCGCTATCTGCCAGCTGATTGGACGAATGATACCTGCCCCGCTGGTCGGTGCGTTTACATTCAGTTCCTTTAAATCCTGCAGACGAAAACTGACTTTCATCCATAACAAGCACATTTTGAACATCAGCGACACATTAAGCCAAACAACAGAAACAGAATTTCACTGTTTTCAGATTTAAACCTTTTTAATAAACCTTTATGTCGCTGCTGCAGCTGTTGAGTCACTTCAGCGACCAACCTTCAGATAAAACTAAACGCTGACCTCATGTACGGTTTAGTATTGTGGCCAAACAGGACGCTGAGCTTTTATTTTGACATCGTTTTGTCTTCAGCGTCTGGACAGCTGTGAAACTCTGAGCGAGCTCACGTCTACGGACTCCAGTCGACTCTCTGAGGGACCGAGCTGCTAAGCAACCGTCAGCTGATTGTGGCAAAATAAATGCCGACGGCGTGATGAAGGCTTCGGAGTGGAAACTCTGTTTGATACTAAACAGTCACTTGCTGTACGCTGGTAGTTATGAACACTTCATGACTCATTTCTCCGTAACAGGGCCGTGAACGCCTCAAATAAAACACATCAACAGAGAACAGGCGTGTTTGTGTGTCTGCAAAGCTCTGCTCTCACACCTGCTGAAGTCGATTTCATTGATTATAATGGGAGTAGAGATGCGGCTGCAGTTTAAATGTCACCATAATCATCATCATCAGGGATGCACAATATTGTAGAAAGAAACACTTAGTTTTTTGGGATATATGCTGCATGATGTTAAAGAAAAGGTACAGACATTTTCAGCAGATATTTATATGATAAGTCAATTTGGAAAGAATTAGTAATTCTACAATGATTGGGGTGATTTTGTAGGTGAAAATTTCTATTTGTATGTATTCTATATGTATAGTTTTGTTAAGAAATTATCACTAGTTGACTTCTGCATGAGGCTCCAGCCCCACGAGACCCGACTGAGGATTAGGTGGTGCACAGATAACGGATGGACTTCTGCATGGTCAAATCTTTTCATTAATATGAGCCCAAAGGCAGAACTTTGAATTTCTTCCATATTTCAACTGATCCATACTTATTCATATTGTAGATTCTAAATCAATGACATGATGAGAAATACCAGTGAAGATCTCAGGCTTTTATCGTTATTGCTTCCTGAGATGTTGTTGTTCAAACGGCCTCAAATTTCAACATGTAAACAAAAAGAACCTGCTGAAACTGGGTCGACGGGCAGTTTTTAAAAACATTTTATCTCAGCGAGTGTTTACCATATGAAGCTAAAATTTCACAGATATCCTCATAAATATCTGTATTTTATGCTCTAAAGATTTCAAGATGGTTGAGCAGAACTTGTTGTAAAACTAAGATGATTTTGGAATGACTCAGCTGGACGATGAGTTTATCGTACTTGTGCGGCGGGCGACTCATCAGGTGCAGATCAGTGGTTCTGATCTGAAACACCCTGAAACAAACACTTAAATTGGTCGTTCTCTTACGTTCCGTTGGCGATGCGAGCGTTCAGCGTCTTCTCCTCGTGCAGCAGCTCCTCTCGCTGCGTGTCGCTCTGCAGGACGCTCTGCAGCGCCGCCGTATCGTCTCCGGCTACTTCCTGTTCCACGTGCAGGATGGAGATGTGTCCCGGCACGCGAAGGTTTCGACTGGCCAGCATCTTCAGCAGCGTCGTCTTCCCCAGACCGTTACGGCCGATCAGGCCGTACCGCCGGCCCGACGCCAGAGAAAGCTCCGCCCCCTGCAGCAGACACCTGGAGACGACCAAAGATTCACAGGATTAAACTCTGTCTGGTTAGGATCAGCTGTCGGCCGGTTCTGATCGGTTCTCACCTTTCTCCAAACGAAACGTCAAAGTTCTCGATGCGGATGTCGTAGCTGCGGTTCTTCCCTGATTGGTCGACTCGGTTGTCCTTCTTACTGCTCGCCTGGCTGGCCGATGCCTCCTCCAGGACTCTGAGACGACACAGGAGGACAGGTGAGAGGTGGGCAGGTGAGAGGTGGACAGGTGAGAGGGGGACAGGTGAGAGGTGGACAGGTGAGAGGTGGACAGGTGAGAGGGTGAGAGGGGGACAGGTGAGAGGTGGACAGGTGAGAGGTGGACAGGTGAGGACAGGTGAGGACTCACAGTGGACTGGAGGCTTTCTGGGAGTCCTTCTCGTTCCTGCGTTCATGTTTGGCTTTCAGCTTCGCTTCAGCTTTTTCCAACTTCTTGGCGTCGACCGTCTAAAGAGACACAGAGAGACAAAGAGACAAAGACTCAGAAAGCAGCTTTTATTAGACTTGAGGACATTTTCTTCATTTCAAGCTGAGAAATTAAACCATCACTGAGTCTGAAGCAGCTCAGTTTCACCTCTCAGTGTTTTAATATCCGTGCAGGACATGATGCTGCGTTTAAGGACACGGCAGCAGAGCAGGAAACATCAGGACTTCTACGTTTTCAAATTTGACAAAATCCAAAAGAATTAAATAAAAACGATGCTTAAATGATCCGCTTCTTTAAAAAAAGTCAGTCTGAAAACAGCGAGGAGCAGATTTATCCAGCTACAGACTCTTCACACACACATGCAGGATGATTTTCATCATTACATCATCTACAGATTATTTTTCAGGTGAACTGACTGTTTGGTTTGGGATTTATTTTAACAAGTCAAGTGTTTTCTTGCGTCTTTAAGCTCATAAGAGTCAGAGGAGGATTTCCACAACATGATCATCCTTCACATCTGACTCAGTCCCATACAGTCAATCTACCATCAACACACAGGAGAATTAAAAAAAGAGCCATTAGATCAAATAACTATTTCAAAGTGAGTGTTGAAGGTGTTAAAGACTTACTGTGTTCTGAGGACGTTTCATCATCCAGATGCCTTGAACATCTTTGGCTGCACAAACTGAAGAGGAGGAAACACACGGATCAGTAACTATCATCTGATCAACATTCAGAACAACATTAATGTTTGTTTAGTTCTTAAGCACAAAGTGTTTTATGATTT
>NW_007579049.1:87044-119177 GCF_000690725.1 Stegastes partitus | reverse complement strand
GTCCAACAACACCTGCTTCTGAGAGCCGTGATGGTGGTTCCTGAAAGACAAATAAAAATATGACTGCACTTTTACTGGAGGCTCAATCAACCAACGCTCCTGACAGTCAAACACCGATGAGCCAAGAGAACACGTTTCTCACAGTTTGAGGGTGTTGAACATCTGGAGGCAGATGTCTCTGATGTCGTCCTCGTTCTTACTGTCAGCCGACACGTCCTGCAGGACTCCGCCGATGGCGTCGTAGACCTCCTCGCCATCCTCGAAATCTGCTCCGCTGTCCAAAACCCCTGAAATACACAAACACTTCCACCTAAATCATCTGCTGCCGTCACCATTTACGTTTGTCATATTATGAAATGATGAAATGATCCCCTCACATCTACCTCTGAACTACTTTAATACTTTACATATTTATTTGGGAAAAGTTTCCTCTGATCAGTTTTCTGAGAATAAATGAACTGATTTCACAGCATCCACTTGTCTGCTCGGCCCTGTGGAGCCTCGTCCAGCTCAAGGGCCGCCGATATAAAAATAAACCAGCCATCAGCCTTTATGGCCATACTTTACATCAGCTGACAGTCTGAGAGCCGAGCAAACAAGACTTCAGTCTGAACATCATCAACACGACCCAATAAAATGAAAACACCACCTGATGCATACTTCAGTTACACAGCATCAGGAATATCACAGCCAACCCTGATCCTTATTAATGATTAAAACATCACAAAAACCCACTGAAATGCTGAACCAGGCAGTTTTTCCCAATTTACAGCCCAACCTGATAAAGACTCACCTCATTTATCAACCTCTAATTAAGTAGAACCAGACACTAACAGCAGCCACGCCTGCTCTTCCCCATTAGAGCATAATTCAACAGTGCAGCTATACCACATGCACACAACTAGTTCTGATCAGTTAGTCGATATTTACACTCATTTTGTATTAAAAAATCTGTGTTTCTCTGTAAATAAAGAATGTGCTGGTACGTGTTTTTATCTGTTAAAGTGTGCATTATTTAGGTTTAGCTGTGGATTTAGTCAGACACTCATAAAACCTGCTTTCAAGAACTCTGGACACAAACTGCTGAACAACATGAGACGGAGGCCAAACCTGCAGATTAAAGAAAAGCTGTGATGTCTCAGTACGGGTCTGACAGGTCCACAGCTTCTGTCATTTAACTCCATGAGCTTTATCAACATCTTAAAAAGCACAACTGTCATAATCGCTACAGACTTTAATTATTTCAGGAGTTAGATAAAACAACTTATAACACTGTATATGAATGATCAAGTTCTTCTACGTGGTAGTTTGTCTGCGGAAGCAAATAATAGGAATTAATAACTACAAACACTATTTAACAGACAGTAACAAATGCTAAAAAACTAAATAAGTAGTCATTATGTCACCCTGATGTGTCCAACAGCTTCAGCCTGGACTCCCCAATAAAAACCGTCCGTCTGCAACGGGATAAAAGTGGATCTTCATAGTTGACTCTTCTCAGTTTACTGTCACGGTTCTGATGATTCACCTGCTATTTCCTGAAATGTTGCTTTAATGTGATATTGTCTTAAATGTTCCTTTAATGTTTCCTATCGTTCAGCCCAGCCGGAGTTACGTCTCCACTTTCTGTCTAACCCGGGTTTGGTCCAGCTAACCTGTCGTACCGGGGCCATGCCGTGCTAACCGGTGCCCCTGCTCTGTCAGCCCGGTTAGCTCGTTAGCTCAGCGGCTAAAGAGAGGCGGCAGCCCGGCTATGAGGCACGTTAGAGGCCGGTGTGTGCGGCTCCACCGGGCCGGCAGTCAGCGGCTCTGCCCCCGGCTGGTACAGACTCTGTCCCCCCGCCGACAGACACTCTGTTCTCGGTCTCTTACCTGTGATGTAGTCGAAAAGCTCCGAGTCGATCTCAGGAAACTCGCTCTTCAGAATGTCCACGTACGTCGCCATGATACCCGGCCCTGGACAGCGTTGCGACGCGCATGCGTCAATATGCGACAGCGCTGTGAACTCTGGGAGATAAAGTTCATGACGATAAAAGCCTACAAATACACAAACCGGAAAGGATTTCCCTGTAACTGCTGTTCAGAATATTAATTAAAAAAAAATAATGACATAAGTCAGGAAAAGATTTATCTTTGACCTCCTATTGTTTATATTTTCTGAACTTTTCTTTATTTATAGATTTATATGGATACAAAAAAAGGTTTGTGAAGTTACAAACAAGACTAAATTCAAAAACTCAGTTTTATTTATTTTTCTGTTTTTTCCTGATGTGATTTTTTTCATTTATTGAAATCAGACACTTCTGAAGAGGTGTACCCCTTTAAAAACAATTCAAAATTTCCGTTCTGCATCTCATGCCTACTCAAGTACATAAATATTTTATTTATATGCTTCTGTCTTTTGTAGATATTTATTATTTTGCTATTTGTTTGAAAATGTTGTTTCTATTTATACTTTAATAGAATATTTTGCTTATTTTCTGTCATTTGTTGACGCTGAATATTTTGTTTATTGAAATTAGAATTTATGGTTTTGTATACATAAATACGTTAAAAAAAATTATTTCATTTATTGAAATCTGGCCCTGCTGAAAAGACAGACCATATGTAAATCATTTTATAAATGTTTTCTCTATTTCATGCTTGAATAAGAAATAAAACGATTTTTTTATTGATATCTGACTCCACTAAAAGACGTAGGTCATCTGTTAATTTGTTTTTAACATTTCTTTCACTTTTTTCCCCCTGAAATAAGTAGAGAAAATGTGTTTTTATTTGACTTGGACACTACTGAAAAAATAGACCATTTGTTGTCTTGTTTACATTTTTTTTTCAGATTTAGTATTTGTGGAAATTTGTTGCTATAGAAAAAAAATGTAGCAATTGATTTATATGATATATAAGAAGTATACTCAGTAAACTATTTTACTAAATAGAGCTTGAGATTTTAAATTGTTTCACTTTTTATGCATAATTAGGTAAAGAAAACATTTTGTTTGATGGAACCTGACTCCACTGAAACAAAACTGGCATTTTTAATCAGTTTTTAAAATCTCCTGCTGTTTTTTATGTTTAATTGTAGCAGTATTATTTGTAGTATTTCAGTATTAGTATTAGTAGTATTGTGTTGCAGTATTAGTAGTTTTGCTGCAGTATTACTGTAGTACAGTTAGTAGTGCCAGTACTCGCTGTTGTCCAGTTGCTCCCTCTGAACGCTCAGTGCGCATGCTCTGCTCTGGACTTTAGGGTGGGAGTTAGCCGTTAGCACTGTGAGCTAACAGCCGGAGTGTGTAATGGCGGCCTCGGTCTTGCTGGGGTCTGCGGACAACACCGGACTCAACTTCCCGGTCGGAGGCGGCGGACCCGCTAATGTTTTAGTCGGGAACACTAACGGACTGGGACCGGCGGGCCCGGCGCCCTGGAACCGCTCTCTGGACCGGGCGCTGGATGAAGCCTCGGCCACCGGGTGCCTGAACCTCAGCGGCAGGAAGCTGAAGGAGTTTCCCCGGAGCGCCGCCAACCACGACCTGACGGACACCACCAGGGCCGGTGAGTGAGCCGCACAGCCCGTGCAGCGAGTACACGGAGCCGGGCTGGTCTCTGTCGGGCCGCTTAAAGTAACTTAAAGGCAGTTTTTATAGGTTTTAAAGCGGGGAAAGTTGAAATCCAACTTTAAGGCTCTGGAGAGGACGGGATGGGAAAACCGTCAGGGCCGGTGTTATGACAAACATTGCACCCCTCACAAGCGGTACCCTGTCGTGATTCTGCTGCTCTTATTTCTAATATCACGGATCATTTCAGTGAACTAACATCACAATAAAATACCAGAACAGTATTATTTTTATTTTGAGTGACTTTAACAGTGACTTTTAATGCATGAGGTCCAAAATACAACTTAAAAGATGATCCGCGCAGCAGCAGGAACCCAAAGTAACGTTTGCTAACTTGAGCTAGTTAGCAGTGTTTAGCACGATTAAATTTAATTGTTAACATGTTCAGATCTGTCTAGGTGGTATGTGCTGTATCTTAGATGTGGTTTTGAGGTGTAAGGTTGAGGTGAAGAGTCTCCGGGTGGAGGCGGAGGGACACCGTGTGTTGGGGTTACAGTTTGTGTCACTACACCTGTGAGATTTGTTGGTGCAGACTGACGGTTGCTGGTGCGGCTAGTTAGCACGCTAACTGCCACAGAAAGGTAAACACAGGGGACGTGATGCTAGCAGCTAGTTTCTACAATAAAACTTAGCTTGTTTAGCTAGCTAGCTGTGCAGTTGGACCGGAGCGGAACCTCCCGGGTTCGGGACAGTCGGGGCGTTTAGAGCAGCCTCACCCCGTGGTTGTGACGTCAGCTGCACAGGTGAAAAGTGAGCACACACCTGGCTGGCTTTGTTTTGATTCTAACGTCTGATTAGTGAATGAGAAGCTGCTCCGCCCCCCCCCGACACTGTCGCGCCGGCGAGGAGGACAAAACAAACGCAGCGCAGGAATCAAAAACAAATCAATCAGCAGCAGGTTAATGATCGGTTAACCGTCTAAGTAATTCTCAGGCTTAATTTGAGGGTTTGAAGTTCTCAGATTTAACGATTAACTGCTCAATATTACATTATAAATAAATGTAATTTAATATTTTTGTGTTTTGGATTCTTGTACACTCTGTACTATCGGATAGGACTGCAACTGACATTTGCTTGTTTCATTGTTTTCCCTATTAATCGATGAGTTTATTGTTTTTTAAAATATCAGAAAATAGTCCAAAATGTCAATCAGTGCTTACCAAAGCTTAAGATAACAAATATCTTGTTTTGTCTCCAATTTAAAGATATTCAGTTTACTGTCACAGAGGAGAAAAGAAACCAGGTGAATAAGAGACTTCAAATAAAAACATTTTATTTTGAAAAAATACGGAAATTATCAAAATAGTTACTTGTGGTCTATGACATCAGGTCGGTGGGTTAGTGAGTTATGTGGAAGCTAGTGTCACAGAGGTTGCTTTCTTTTTAACCTGCTCCATCACCATGGTAACTGATGCTGCGCAGCTAGGTTGCCATGGTTACTGATGCTGCACAGGAGGTTCTGTTCAGAGTTTGGGATTTAAATCAGCTGTGAGAAGTAGCTTCCTTTAACCAGTTCTGCTCCTGATTATTTTCTCTGAGCAATACTGATTATCAGCTGAGAGAATCTCTTTTATCTGCCCACCTGTTGAGCTGCACATTATTTGTATCACTGAAAGAAGCCGTGCACTTACAGCAGGTATGTGTTGTGTTGCCATGGGAACCTACATGCATTTAGTTGATGATACATAAATGTGCTTTGGTGCTTGGTCCTGATTCGCTGCCCAGATCATTTTACATTTCTGGTACAGCAGCTAATCGAAGACAGATTTGAAAATTCATTCAGCTTTTGGTGGAGAATATTAAATCAGTAACATTATTTTCACTTTGATTTGTCAGAAAACTAAGGAGATTTTCATGTGAATTAAGTTTAAGGTTGAAGAGCTCTGATCTGCGACTGTCTTATCAGAAACAAGCAGCTGCATCAAGAATCACTGAGTGGAAAAATAAATATATTCACAGTTATTTACCAGCATTCCTCACTTGCGCTATTAGCATTATGATTGTTATTATTAATATCTCCCTTTTATAAACAGACTGCTCCTCTGACTCACGGAGGCAGCACGTAATTGGTGCAGAAGAAGAGTCACATGATGCATGGGACCACACAGGAAACCAAGAAGAGCATCGTAGTTAACAAAGACAGTTTAACACCACCGTCTGATCATCATTATCTCTGATTCAGGTTTTAGGTTTTGTTGAGCCAGCTAACACAAAGAAAGCCTGGCTATGTTGAACTGGCTCCATTGTACGACCCGCTGATCCTGAACTCGTTAAGCTGCTGAGTGATTAACTGAGTTTCGTCGTTCCAGCTCTGCCACAGTTAGACGTATGTTTGTGTTAATGTGATGTAAACAGACAAGAAAACAAGTGTCTGTAGCTGCAGCAGGAGTTTGTCCTTCAGAGGTGTCGGTCGCCTCAGGACACTTCCTGGTGATGATGGTTGAATGAGCATCACAGGCGGCTGTACAGCAGGAAGTAGAAGTTACCGTGGTGATTTGTACTTCCTGGCCTGCTGGCCAGGTGCTGCTGTGCTCACAGCTGCTCTGATAAATATAGACTCTAGATGTGAAGCTGGAGCTAAATGCTGTTATGAAACTACGGGATGTGTTGGAGTACTGGGAGGAAAACTGGTCTGTGGGCCAAATCTGATCCTCTGATACAGTTCTTACTTTTGTGGTTTGTATTAAAACTTCAGTCTTTCAGTGTCAGGAACATACAAGGAGACGTGACTTTCTAACTTCACATATAATGAAACAACAGTGTTTTTATTGAGCCACACCAGAAGCAGATCTCTGCTCGCTGGAGACTAATTGATCAGCTGATGGTTTTGTCTACGAAATGGCTGAAGACAGAAAAAAAGTCTGTTGTAATTTATTACAGCCCGAGGCGTCTTCACAAGATTCTGTTTAGTGTCACATGACAAGAAAGAGACAAGAAAGACGAGAAAAGCAGCAAATCGTCACATCTGAGAGGCTGAAACCAGCAAAACGTTGAAATAGAAATAACTAAAACAATGATTCAGTTATCAGAATGAAAACTGAGCATTTGTTCATGATTTAAAAAGTCTTTTTTAGGTGTGATCCTGCTTCTTTCATAATTAGTCTGATCCTTTACCTACGTCAGTCTGATCTTGGAGTACTTAAAGCTACAACAGTTAGTCAGATGGTTGGCTGATGAGAATCAATACTAACAGTCTATTTATTGACTAAACAATGAATCAATCAATTGCAAAACTAATCAGCGGTCTGTCTGATCTAATTTGGGGAAGGTATAATAATGGCCGCCTCAAAGGTTGTGCGGATGTTGATTAATTTAAGAACTAATTAGCCGACGAGTTAGAGCTAGTTAGTAGAAAGTTAAAACCTTATGAAACCATATCTGTTATCTTTATTGACTTTTTGAAGCCTTCACTGTCTCTAGATTTACTTTTCAGTGGCATCTTTCCTCGTCCTTTCTTTTTGTGTTCATACATCCTTTCAGAGTAAACTTTTACACAAAAAACAGGAAAAAATACTCAACAGCAGGATAATATGTGTGATGGAGAAAAACACTGACATGTAATCATATATTAAGACAGCAGGAAGTTCCATTACATCATAATTTATTTTTCAAGCTTGATTCGGGGCGTTGGACTTTAGTCTGCATCGACAACAGAACATAAAAAGTGTTTTAGGATATTTTGAGCTGTAAAATGACAGCGTGAGGCATTGACCTGCTGCTCTGCCTGTTATCGCCCGCAGTGTAAATGAAGAGGAGTCATTGATTTGTTCATTCATTCAGCCCATAAACTGGGGATTTTCTGCTCAGAATAGACCTTTGAAGGGCGACAGTGAGCAATGATCAGTCCACATACAGTCAAGGCAGTGAGTCTGTTTTACCTTATCTGACAGAAATCTAGAATTTCCTGATAGTTCAGACCATTTTATTGACCAAAACTAAATGAAACCATAATTACTGACAAAAAAAAGGAAGTGCTGTTTCATTTGGTGCCAGTGATTAGTTTTATTTATTAGCATTGGTTCTAATGCAACCTGAATGTGTTCATGAAACCTGTTTTTATTAGACTCTAAAAATGAATGTAATGTTTTTATAATATAATGTTCTAATGTTTGGCCGTCAGCTGATGCTTATGGAAAGTTCTGCGTGTTCACCGGATGACAGACTGAAGTGTTTTTATTCGTAGAGCTGCATTATCTCGGCTGAGGGCGGCTTGGTTGGTCGCCACTTTGTGCTGTGGAGGACTGGAATATGTTCAGAGGCACTCAATCATCTGCTCAGTTCAGAAGCTGTTAAGAATCCTTCATGTTGACGATGAATGATCACGAATCTGTCCAAATGTCAGAAAATGTAGAAGAATGTCAATCTGTGTTTCCTAAAGATCAAGATGACAAATGATCTTCAGTTTAATGTCACAGAGGAGGAAAGAAACTAGAAAATGTTCCCGTTTAAGAAGCAGG
Source organism: Stegastes partitus (assembly GCF_000690725.1). Taxonomy (NCBI): domain Eukaryota; kingdom Metazoa; phylum Chordata; class Actinopteri; family Pomacentridae; genus Stegastes; species Stegastes partitus. The sequence continues at coordinate 111,109 of NW_007579049.1, read as the reverse complement.
ATTTAGAGAAATGAAGCTTTATTAAAATCAGAAATTGAAATACTTGACACATACTTCAATAAATGACAACTGATCATTTATTTCGACCGTCTAGCAATAAGCCTGAAGAGCCTAAAGCTTCCAAACACGGTGGTAAATCAGGCATTCTTTTCATATTTGGCCGTTTTTTTCTGGGTGTTGGTTTCTGCAGTTAACTCGTCTGGTGTGTTTATTTTAGTCGCCCGTCGGGGTTACGCTCTCTGCATCTTATAATTAGCACTTATTATCTCACATCATGTCAGAGCTTCAGGCTGTCAATCACCACAGTTAGGACAACAACATGGTGCCATTTCCTCTTTTGGTTGTGACTCAGTGACATCACTGACATTAAAATAAACATCAGAAGTTACACCGTGGACTGATAGTTTTCCTGTGTTCTGTAAAATAAAGCAGCAGAGTCGTCTGTTGTGTTCGCCGTGGATCCGACCGACTGTCAGCGGATTACCGTGATGCTGAAGAAAACTTATGAAACCTATAAACAGGCAGATTTTCTGGCAGCTTCCGAGCTGTCGTCTTCTCTGGTTTTAAGTGGATTTCTGGAGGTTTATTCTGGGAGTAAATAAAACTGGAACATTTCTGGAGCAGTGTTGAGCGTGCCGCTGCAGCTGTGTCCTGCTCAGACATCATAAATATATTACATGTATTTATATGCTTCATCTGTTTAAAGTTTGTTTGAACATCTCTGAGCTTTTATTTTGATAGTCTAGAATGCTATACAAATCCTGGTGACATGCTGTGACTTCCTGGGAGCTTTTCTTTTGAATATCTGACAACCTCAACTGATGGCCTCGACTGCGGCCTTTTATTTTTTAAATCCAGTCCAACCGAGTTCTTACAGTAAAACTAAATCCAGCTGTTGTGAAGTCACCTGATGGAGGATCTTTGCCTCCCTGACAGTCTGAAAACATCTGGAGTCCAGATTAATCCAGAACAGCCCTCCTGTATGAGGGTTACCTGCACGATTAACGGGAAAGATCCGCAGAATCTGACAGCACAGTAACGTCGGTCTGCTGGATGTTTTCTCAGAGGTTTGAAGCAGCAGGACTCCTTCCTGACTGGGTCGTCTTTCTCTAGCTCCATCCTGGACTTTCCTTCCTTTGGACTGACGTGTCTGGTAGATGTAACCTGAACTTTCTCTCCCTCTGTGTGTTTCCAGATCTGTCTCGTAATCGGCTGTCGGAGCTTCCTCTGGAGGTTTGTCTCTTCGTGTCTCTGGAGAATCTGAATCTGTACCAGAACTGTCTGAGGTCTCTGCCAGATGGGCTGCTGAACCTGCAGGCCCTCACCTACCTGAACCTCAGGTAACACACACATTTCTACTCGTCGTAGCAGAGCTGCATGACTGTGGCCAAAACGGTGATCGTGATTATTCTGATCAATGATGAGATTATGCACTGGTTTTAGGGACCAAATACTTTTATTACACTTTCACATGATGTCACTGTCTTAAGGAGTGTAATAGAACACAGAAATCATGGTACATGCCTCAGTTTTCAGGTCACGGTTCAGTACGTTCATGAAGGTGCAGCATTTAGAAAATCAACTGCTTCAACTCTACTGTGTTTGTGTTCGATAAGTTGTGGACGACTGCAGCTTGTGTTCGTTTATAAATGGCTGCCACGACTCGCTGGCTGAGATGTGGTTGAGAGGGAACTCGGCAACTGGCTCGGTTACTTTCAGCACGTATTTAAAACCCGTGTTCTCAGTAGCTCTGTTCATGTGCTGCTATAAAAACACCTGTGGCGTTTGTTATCGCTGTGACACCGTCTGAGCTGTTGTGAAGAGGCTGCTGAAACGCCACGGGCCGGAACAATGTCCGCTTTAGCTTTTGTTAGATCCGCTTGTTTTTGTCCATCGTCGCTGGAGTTTACTGAGGAGCTGTGGTGTTCCCAAACAGCAGACTTTAAAGATAGCGGAGGGTCTGTGAGCTCTGTTTGGTCTGAGTTTGACACAACGACAAGGCTGTGGTGTGCACGTGATCTGAACTCACAACCTGTAGTCCTCTGCTGAAGCTGTTTGCGGGGACACATGTAGTTTTAAATGGAGTTCTGCATCGTTCGGTGCACATTGTCGCCGAACCGAAAGGACTGAACTGAAGATCTTCAGTGCAAATAAGTGCAGGTCTTTTCCTTTAATTTGTCACCTGTCTGTACAGCGTTGTGTGTGTGGGACATGAATCCTGCAGCTGTTCAGAGCTTTCCACTGATTCTGAATCAGAGACGCTGTGATCAGGTGTGAGCACCATACAACAGGTAACTAACACCTGACTAAATCTCTCCTCAGTCGGAACCAGCTGTCGGTTCTCCCCACGGTGGTCTGCAGCCTCCCTCTGAAGGTTCTGATCGCCTGCAACAACAAACTGGTTTCTCTGCCAGAAGAGCTGGGACAGCTGAGACACCTGACTGAGCTGGTCAGCCATCAAACGCCTCTCTGATTAGTCACTGATCGATCCTGTTGGTGATTTCTGCTGATCGCTTATTGATGCTTTTCCCTGCAGGATGTGAGCTGCAATGAGATCCAGACTTTACCTGCTCAGGTGGGTCAGCTGGAAGCTCTCAGAGACCTGAACATCAGGAGGAACCACCTGGTCCGGCTGCCTCCAGGTACGTTACAGCGACACACACCTGTACACTGTGGTGTCGCTGCAGGCAGTTTCATTTAAAGGAGCAGTTCTGCTTTCTGCTTCTTAAAACACAAAGTTAACCCAGTTTCACATTAAAGCTAAATAATAAATGAATGTGTTTCTGTCGTCCAGAGCTGGCGGAGCTTCCTCTGGTACGTCTGGATTTCTCCTGTAACAAAGTGACCTCCATCCCCGTCTGTTACCGACGACTCACACAGCTACAGACCATCGTCCTCGACAACAACCCGCTGCAGACTCCACCTGCACAGGTAGGCAGCCGGCGACACCAGCCGCTGGTCGGTCTGCAGGTTCAGCTTTAACCACGGCGCTGTGCTTCTCCGCAGATCTGCATCAAAGGGAAAGTTCACATATTCAAGTATCTGAACCTGGAGGCCAGTAAGACGACGCCGGACCTCCCCGACTACGACAGACGACCTCTGACCTTCAGCTCCTGGTCTGAACTCAACACAAACACACACACATGCTGCTCCTTCAGAATAAAAGCCTCAGTCACTGACTGCCTCTGTTTCCTGTCAGTGTTGATGAGCTGTACCCCGGCCGTCCGTACGGAGCTCTGGACTCCGGCTTCAACAGCGTCGACAGCGGAGACAAGCGATGGCTCGGGAACGAGGTCAGACACACACAGTCTTTGTGAGAACGATCGCTGATAAAATGCAAACCAAAGACCCGCACCAGAACCTAAACCTGATCCCGAGGCTCTGACGTCCTCCACAAAAAAACTTCAAAACTTTGGATATAACCAGATAAATTATGCCTGTCAGAAGACACATTATAGTAAAAGTGAGCGCTAACAGGATGTAATAAACCACAGCAACGTTTTAATAAAGTGAGGTAAGTAGGAATGCAGGTTTTAAACAGTTTGACCAACTGATAGTCAGCAATCGTTGAGATAAATGAAACACGCCGGACGTTCTTCCCCAAGCTGATAAAACCTTTTTAAGAACTGACACAAAACGTTCACCCTGAAATCAACTCGGTTACAGTAGTGATTTGACTATAAAGTAGATTACAGATTACTGAATTCTGAATTAAACCGCAAAAAATACAAAACCTTGTCTGTCCAGAATGATGAAAACGTGTCCAAAATGAGTTAAAATGGTTCAGAACAACAAAACAGACAAAGAGCCTGCTGGCTAAACCCGACAGCTGCAGAGTTCATTGATGTGATGATAAATAATTACCAATTAATCATTTTAATAAACCAAGGGCACTGCTGCACAAGTAATCAAATATTAATCTGTTTTTTTTTACATTAAATGAACATAATTAGCTGGTATAAAGACTTTTAAAATGCTTTGCTCATAGAAAACTCTGCCACAGATCAAATCAAATGCTGCATAAACTAACATCCAGACACCAGACAGCGACGGAGATGTTTTGGCTTCGCTCTGGGAGGCCGTCATGCTGCCGTTCACGCAGCCCGGCAGCCTGAGAACAAACCTCCTGGATGTTGTGGCTGCAGTCCAGAGCAGCTGAGTGACAAACAACAGAGAGCAGACGGGAAAGATCAGATAATCGCTTAACGCTGGCTCGCTGAATCCCGGCGACGCTGCACGACACGTCCCCGTGTTGTGAAAGTGAAAAATGCTGGTTTAGTTTTAGGTTAAAAAAAAGTTGTGGTTTAGTTTTGTTGATGTTTTGCTGCTCTGTGAACAAGGAACAGTAGAAAGATTGGCAGGCATCAAGCACAACATGGAAGTGAAAGCAGAGTTCTGGTTATTTAAATGTGAACATGAATAAATACATAAACAAATAAATACTTTGTTCCTAAAATCTAAATATAATACTGATTATAATTTTGGCCATAATCACATGTGGCCTTAAACGTTCACATTAAGGGTGTGAACGTTTTAACAAACCAGGTGTTAAATAGTGAACCATTTAAATCTGTCAGAGGAGCTTGAATCAGGAGGCTGGTGTGGTTTCTGTTCTCTTGTTGGGTTGAAACTCTCAGCAGCAGAACTCTGAATGAGTCACCTGTTTAAAAATAACCAACAAGTCCAGCTGAGTACCGTGATTTAACTCCGAGGTCTCGTTAAAGCAGCCGACCACTAAAACGTCGCGTCTGTCCGTTTGTGTCTGTTCAGCCTTCAGAGGAGCTTTCAGAGCTGCCGGTCAGAGTCGCCGAGATCAGCCGAGACCAGCGGCCGAGAGGAGGAGGAGGAGGAGGACCGCTGCTGGCCAACGGAACACGTGAGTCTCTGAGCTGACTTCAGATCAGATCATGTTGGAAGTTATCAGGCTTAAACCGCAGCCACTGACCTGTAAAACGTTGCCTCAGTGTCTCCGCTTCATGCAGGCTGGAGCTTCTCCTCAAAGCATCAGAGGCAGATTCATCAGCTTCATTATTCACTTTGTTGTGTTGCAGATTAAATATTCTCCATCAGTCCACACTCAGTAGCTCATCATGACAAATGAGAACACGTTTTTAGATGCATTTGAAACTAATTCCCATCTAAAGTTTACCTGCAAGTTTGTCGTCAAGTTCTCGGAGCCGTAGTCAACACACAGCTGTTCCACCTGACTGATGAGCGTTCAGATGGTTTCAGCTCCTCTCCTCTGTTTCCAGATGTGGAGCTGGAGCAGATCGACTTCATCGACAGCTGTGTGGGGGAGGAGGAGGAAGAGGAGGGCAGGAGTCGAGGAGGAAGAGGAGACGGCACCAGCCTCAGCTCTCAGTTCATGGCCTACATCGAGAGACGCATCACCAGAGAGGTGAGAGCTCCGCCCACCTGTCGCAACAATACGGGACACGAGGTGTTTAAATCTACAGCTGAGCAGCTCTGACTCAGGAGGAGGGTTTCATTTCACAAGTTTTTGATCTCATGTCACAGAAAAGTTTGTTGTCAGCTGAGGTCAGAAGGTTTGACCCTTCCAGACTTCCTGCTCTGCACGCGTCTCCTCCAAACTGCAGCATTAATCTCTAACGCATCAACAGTTTATTAGCTGGTTTCTCATCATGTTCTGCTTCATCAGTGTCGCCTTGTGTCTGTGTGTCTTCAGGGTTCTCCTGTGAAATCCAGTTTATCCAGGACAGAAGACACCAAGAGACACAGCAGGTACAGAAACCGGTTCAGTCTGAGCTCTCATGTGTGCTGTAACTGTCTCGCTGCCCGTCTAACTGCCTGTCTGTCTCTCAGGAGTGTGGTCGATGGCGTCGCAGCGCCCTCTAGTGCCCACAGCCAGGTAACGCCTCCTCCTGCCTGTCTGATAGGAAACCTCAGAGACGCACTGTTTCTTCAGGACTAACTGTCTGTCTGTCTGTCTGGTTCTCAGAGAGGTGGGGGTTCAGGAGGTGTGGAGAGGATGAGGAGGGAGGCTCAGCTCGCTGCTCTCAGGTACGACGTGGAGAGACACAAGAACCGTTCTCTGCAGAGGGACAGCGTCACCAGCTACTCCAAGGTACGGCCAGTATAACCAGTGAGCCACCAATTTAACCATTTTGAACAGGAATGAGGAATTTCAGACTGACTTCACCTTTTTGTACCCAGATTGGAACCACTGGGCTTCTCTGAGAACTCAGACAGGAATCAAACATAACATTCAACCACTAAAACTCATGTTTCTGTTCAGGAATGCAAGTAAATAACTATAATCTGACATTTTAATCAAGAAATAATAATGTGCTTTACTGTTTTTTTCTGTAAAACAGTAAATTTGAAATTAATAATAATTATATTTTAGCATTAAAAATATCATCTGGGTTAAAGAGCTTCTACATACAGGTGTGTTAACCATCACAGAAACATAATGAAGGATTCTGATAACTACCAGCGCTAGGAAGGAGGAGGAAACATCTGTCAGATGAGCTTCTTGCAGTTTGCAGACAGTTAAATGTGTTTTGACGTCGCATTAATATGATGTAATCGTTGAAACAGGAAGTGTATCGTCACACGGTCTGTTGTTGTTTTTCAGCACAAAGCAGCTCAGAGTCCAACAAAGTCCAGTCCAGACACTGAGGTGAGACTCCATCCATCCCGTCGGTGTTTGTGTGTCCAGTCAGTGTTGTTTCTGTCGTCTGCTGCAGCCTGAAAACTCACCGACTCCTAACGCCAAGATTTAGCAAAAGCAGCATTAAGCCTGTGTTGATCAGGGTGATGGTGGTCCCTCCCTCCTGCTGTTCGTTGGTTTTCACTTCAGTTCATCCCTGGACGAGGTCTTTAATGTCTCCAATTTGGTTCAATACAAGCAGCTGTGTTTAAGCCCCGCCCCCATGCATTTAGACCACGCCCCCTCCATCACCACACCTGTTCACGTCTGTGTGTCTTTGTTAATGTTGGCGTGTCTGTCACATTTATGTGTGTTCAGAGTGTGTACCCCTCCAGACGCTCCACCCATACAGATGACTCCGCCCTCTTCATGGTAAGAGTTTAGCCCCGCCCCCCCAAAAATATCTACTAACTGATTTACAAAATAAAAGCGGACAAACCGACAAGAATCACTCAGCTTCATGTTGCATCGCCAGAAATGTCAAGACAAGTATGATCACTTTATTGATTCAGCTCTTTATTACAACAATATGATCAAGAATAAGAGCAACATTAATTAAATTACAAGAAGAATTACAGAATAAAAGCACGAACGAAGCCAAAGATAGGAAAACGGAGCAGTTGAGTTTCACAATAAGAGCTGTCCTGTGTTTTTGAGGCAACTTAACAGGTGCTGTTTGTAATATAACCAAACGAGCTGCCGTTGATTAAGTCCCAAAACATTTATCTGCACCTTTTTATCTGTTTACAGTCATTTACATGATGCGTTTTGAAATACAAATGTGGGGGAACTGCCACAAAAAGTAAAATGTGTTCATCAGGAAAAAATTTTGGATGTACGTGAATGAAAAAGTTTGACCAAACAAAGCAATTAATATAAAAAGTTATTGTGGAGTTTTTATTGATTGAATATACGTTTCGTCTTAGTTGTCGTCTAGAACTTTTATTTAGCTGCAGTTTTTGTTGACAAAATTGAACAACACCAGACAAACCCTCATGAAGTTTTAAGACCGATTATCTGTCTGATTATTTTGAGCTCGATCAGTTGGTTTGTTTTGTTGTAAAAAATAAATGAAAATGCTTGAAAATGGGCCAAAGTTTGTTTACAATAGTCGAAAAGCAGATGTTTCAGAGTCAAATTTCATAAATGATGGTTGAGACAGGTTTTCTTCTTCATGTATTTTAATAACAGGAGTTTTAAAAGATGTCTGAGGCATCATTTCTGGTGATTTGAATCCGACTGATTCTTTCTCGTTGAACTGAATCTGCATGTGACACCACAGTTTCCTCGGCAACGCCACTCCAGCATGAACACACCTGTCCACACCTGTCACTCATTCATCCTGTCACCGGAGCCCCGCCCACCACCTGTCCTCCTGCACCTCCTTCACTATTCACCCTTCACCCTTTCCTGTCGATTCCACCTTGGCTGTGGTGTTTTATCCGACTGTTCCTGTGATAACTGTGCTGCACAATTGTGACGACAGTCGTGCAACACGTTTATTTGCTCATTTAATGTCTGTGACGTGAATCACACTTATTAAAGTCTAGTTTGTTGAGCCTTTCCACCTCTAAATTCATAAACTGAGCAACAAGACGGCACAAAAATCTAAAGGTTTGACTGATTTAAGTTGAATAAAGGCGTTAAAATTAATGAAATGAAAGCACAGAGTTTAGATTCTGCTGTTCAGGCTGTAAACGAGCATCAGAACAGATTAATTACAGGACAGCAGAGAGGTGAAGGTGATGATGGTAAACTGACAACCCACTTGATTGTATTTCAAATGAGCCACAGTGAAGTTAGAGTTAATAAAGTAAATATCTTAATGTTTTAAACAAGCTAAATATAAAAGGTCTCGTAGTGGGAGCAAGCTGCAAAGGTAACCGATCACTTCTTTTTTATTAATCAATAAATCAGATAAAAGCTGAATGTGCTTTCTGTATTAACTCTTTCTTCTTCTTCTTCCTCTTTTATCTGTTCATCCTTTTTCCTGCCACTTATTTGCTCTTTTATTTTCCTCGTCTTCACTTTCTCTTTAGTTTGTTCCTCCTCCTTTTGGTTTTTATGTTTATTTTTTTATCTCTGTCTGTCTGAACTTCTGTTGGTCTGTCAGTGTGTTCTGGTGTTTGAGATCGACTTTGACACAAACACTATAAAGCGACGTCCTGGTTCACACAGACAGGTGAAAACACTGCAGGTTTCTCTTATACGTCTGCTGATTGGCTTTGTTGAGCATTGGTTTCACTTTGTTGCAAAAACGTGACCGACGTGATGCAAAATTCAGAAAAACATGCTGATGGTTTAACAGAGTCGATGGATGTTTTTATGGGTTCACTGACGTCAGATCTCAGCTTCCATTTCTGTTTGAGTTTAAACCTTCATCTTTTTATTTCGGCCCTTCTCGTCTTCTTCTCTCTGTTTGTTTTCGTCGTCCGTCTGTCCGTTAGTCTGTGACTGGAGTGTCTGTAGACGGCTGTCGCTCTCACGCTGCTTCTGACAGCGCCGCCTCCTGTCTGCTGCAGGTACTGCAACCTGCATGCTGCTGCTTAGTCTGTCTGGATGTTACTGTGTTTACCGGTTAACAAACTTTATGCTGTTTGGTTCAGTCAGGAAGTTTTGAGAGGTTCGGTCTGCTGTTAGTTTCTATTTGTCAACACTTTCTCACTTCCTTGTTGTGGCGCTCAGCTTTGAGTCCACTGGTTTCTACTGAAGCCTTTAAAAACAGATTTCAAATGCCTTATTTGTAAACCTGAGATCCATCTATCAATCAGGGCTGATCAGGAATCACCTCACAGATCTGTAGTTTTGTTTTAAAACAGCAGCTTACTATAGTTTTTAATCAGATAGAAACAGAGAATTTATGAGGGACTACTTTCAGCGGCGGAGGAATCCACAGGGATGACCGAGTTTGTAGGTAGTCAGGGTTGGTTTGAGTTTGAACGTGAAATGAAGATATTAAAGATGAGCAGACTTAGTGCAGGTGTGTCATCCAGCTGAGGACCCTGCAGGTGTGCTCAGGTGTGTGACGGTCATGTGTTGTGTCTCAGCAGGGCGAGGACAGAGCCTCTCTGTCTCCTACAGGTAAGACCAGCAGAAACGCAACCCGCATATTTTCATTTTTCTTACCTGTCCACATGCTTTTTGACTCTGCCTCCTGGTTCCTCTTTCAGCCAATCAGTCGCCTTCGTACCCCGGCTCAGGGGGCGTGGCTTCCTGTCGGACAGCCGGCGTGAGACCAGAGAGCTTCCTGTATCGCCTCAATCAAAAGGAGGAGAAGAGGAAAGGTGAGGTGTTGCCAGGTGATCTCTCTGAGCTCAGACCACCTTCGCAGGTCAGGTGTAGGGATGTTGATTATTAATTGACTGCTGTTCGCGATTTAACAGATTTTAGAATATATCAACTGATGAGGCAGACATGTCTGCCATTAAATGTATTGTAGATTAGATGTAGTACCTGATTGCACCACCAGGTGGAGCCTCTTGCTGTTTAACACTAGCTGAGAGCATTGTAGGAGTTTAGCTGGTGAAGTACCACCATGAGAAAGTCTCCTGTGACACTTAATGCCTACCGACCAGAGTTTTCTGTTTGTTACTGACCGTCATTGTGATCCAGTGGTTGATTGTTGGTGGCGCTATAGCACGTGACCACATTTCAAACATCTACATCAGGACGCAGAATGATTTCCCCTGAGTTAATTTTTGTGCCATTAATTTTTTTAGTTATTGGTTGACAAATCTGCCAGTTGTCAGTTAAGAAAACTGTTTCCATCCCTAGTCAGGTATGTCTGACTCCTCCTCTTTGTCCTCCAGGTGACACTGCTGCTGCTCCTCAGAGCCAGGAGGAGCCTCCTGCTGCTCCTCCTCTGGTTGGAGAAGACGCTGAGGTGGTGGAACAGCTCAGAAAGGTGCGTACCTCCACCTGCTACACCTGGACTCACCTGTTACACTGCACGCCACCTCACATCGCTTCTGTTTTTCTGTCCAGAACATCGAGGCTCGTCTCAAGGTGTCATTGCCAAGCGACCTGGGAGCAGCTCTGACGGACGGGGTGGTGCTGTGTCACCTGGCCAATCACGTGAGGCCGCGGTCCGTACCCAGCATCCACGTCCCCTCCCCCGCTGTGGTGAGTCACTCTGGTTCAACTGATGCCCATTTACCTGCTGCTGTCACCTGCGACGGTGCTAACATCTGCCTGCCCCTACAGCCTAAACTCACCATGGCCAAATGTCGACGGAACGTGGAGAACTTCCTGGAGGCGTGTCGCAGGATCGGAGTTCCACAGGTAACAGTCACACCTGGATGAATGGTGCTCAGGCGGAAGCTTCTTCTCTTCAACTAACAGCTCTCTTCCTTCTCCTTCATTCTCCCACCTTTCATTAACCCTGTTCTTATTCCGTATCACTCCTGTGCCCACGTTTCCTTCACCGTGTCCATCTCACCAACACAAACACACTCAGGACCGTCTCTGTTCGGTGGGGGAGGTCCTGGAGGGAAAAGGGGACGGGGTTTATGGGACGCTGGGTGTGTTGCTGTCCATGGCCCCGCCCCTGATCAGCCTGTCCCCTCAGGCCCAGCTGGCCGGCTTCGCGCTCTTTTACCTGTCCGTCATGTCAGTGCTGTGTGCCATCTACGTACACCTGGCGCCGCACGCCTGGACCTGAACACGTCTGCTGACCGCCGACTCCACACAGATACGAGGAGAAACCGACTGATACAAGTTTATTCCACAAATCTCCTTCTCAGAATATCTCCGTTCACCACACAGATTCACAGCACAACCTTTAAAGTCGAACATTTTCAGATTAACCTAGTTTAGCACAAATACTGGAGGTTTGCCAGATGTCCTGCTCTGTAGCCACGTTCCCTGAATGAGGATCTGGATTTGTTCCCGGCCTAGATGGAAACCTAACCTTTTAACTGCAGGAACTCGTCGGCTGTTTTATGGTGACTCAAACTTTTGTGGTTTGTGATTTGACCGCAACACCTGGCTCTTTCTGTGCCGTTTCCATTGGAGAAAGAAGCACTTACACTCGAATAGTTGCTTCTCAACGGCCCTGAAAACCTGCTGTGTGAGGCTCAGTGTTGATTTGTTAACTCAGAGAGGACAGTCACCAGTTTTTCTGCCTCCTCGACGTCCTTGTCTAGTAGCAGTCTTCTCCTCTATAACTCTGCCACCAACGACATGGTTCACCATGTAGGCTAATATCGCCTACATGCTCATAGAACTGGAATAGTATCAAGCAACTGTTTGTCATTGTTTTGATGCACTTGAAGTTTGACATCACGATCAAACCTGTCAGATCTTCCATTGCTATAGTTGAAAGGACCTGATTAGGGTGCAGTCTCTGTTTATCTGCCACAAGTTCCTGCAGTAAAAAGCCGCTTATATATTCCTCCAGGAACTTCTGTGGCTCGCCTAAAACAAAATCCTTTCAAGAGACGTCTTGATCCGATACCTGGACCATTTCACATATAAGTGCAGATAATAAAATAATAAAAATGCAGGCTAGGTAACTGCCAATTCATGCTTTCTGCATCCATGTGAGCAGATGTACAGGCAGACAGCGTACGCACATGTAGCTCTGTTCATACCAATAGATGCACCTCAGTCTGTTACGTTGCATTTCCCCAAGCAACTGTTTACAGACTATGCCGTCCATAGTGTTAATGCCTATTCTTGGGGTGTTCCAAACATAGTGCGTGAGCGTAGCGCAAGACCTCTGGAGGAATAAGGACTTCCTACGGTGTTTGAGAAACAATGTACAAAACTCCTGCAAAGTCCTGCAGCGACGACTTTGAATTCAACTCTTTAATGAAAAATTATAAAGGTGTGGGTGAGGAAGAATCATTTTGTACAGCCTCTCTTCATTCTGAACATTTGTTTGAAGCACCACTTGTTTTCCTGACACGTGTCCGGTTGACACGTTTGTATTGTAGACAGTTACAAATTTTGGACTGGCACAGATGGTGGTCTGTTGCGGACTCGATTGAATAACGACATTTCCGTTATGCATACTTCTTGCAGACGCGTACATGGAAAGCATGAATTGGCCTTAAGAAGGTAGCTAGGTAGAGACAGACATCCTGTTCATCCACTACATCCTCCAGCACCTCCTGGAATCTCGAAGCATCCCTGGGTTAGACGAGATGGATAGATGGGTCTTCCTCGTCCACTACCAGCTGCCATCACCACGCCAGCCGACTCCTTTTAAAGATAGAACTGCTTTATTCAACAATCTCATTCTTCCTGCACAAGTCACAGTGCATGACCACGGTAAAGGGTTTCCTTTACCTCTGCATGGTAGATCCTGAGGAGTTTCCAAACCTCCAAAGGGTGATCCTGAAACTTAACTTCAATCCCTCATATCCTCAACTACAAGTGAAAGAGCTTAGGTCCATTTTCAATATAACAGTCTGCTATACCACCCAAATCACTACCAGTGTTGCACCTGTTCATCCTCCGGGACTCGCCTGTTAAGATATTTGAATGCCTTCAGCCGAGCACCACGGCCTCAGACTTCAAGATGCTGCTGCTTTGTGGTCACCTGTAAACTACCCCAGAGAGCTGGAGGCTGCTGCTTCATTCAGCTAACTTAGCTACATCATCCGCATGAAGACTCTCGCTTTGTCCAAGCTTGAAAAATGCTCCAGCATCTCCAAGCTGACTAATCCACATGGGTCCAGACCTTTAACTTATCATCTGGTGTTGTCCCCAGGATTTGGAATGAGGACTTGATCTTTATATGCCTTTGTGAGCAGTGTGGATGTGGTTTCTGGGATCAGAAGCCAGGGTAGTTTTGCCTTTTTGCTGTGACTTGATGGAGAGACTTGGCACATTACAAGTTGGAGCCCAGCTGATGACATCAGTGTGACGGATATATCTGTAACTTCTGGACTCAGCTGTGCAGAAATCAAAACACTGCCGAAAAGTCTCCCTAGGTTGTAGCTCCTGCTGTTTCAGAATGCCCACTGTCTGCTTTATGCGATCCAGATGTTTGAAATATATTTCTAGACTTGAGGATTGGGGTTACTTTTTAACTGATCCACTAATCCACTTCATAAATCCAGTTTGTGTCAGTTTCACTATTGAGTCTGACAGTGTTCAGTTTTTAGTGTCTGTCCTTTTATGCTGATGATACAAATCAAATCGACTGAGCCTGTAAGTGCTAAAATCCCTGCTGTCTAAACTTTCAGAAACTCGAGACTCAAATCACAATACTTGGATTCGAACTTCCGATGCCAGACTTAGAACTTAACTTCAAAATAAACACCAAAGACTCATGACGCCACTTGAATTCTGACTTGAAATAATTTTATAGCGTCCCCAAACCTTCTCAGACATCTTACCTTTCCTGCCAATTGATTGTCATCAGTCTTACAGCAGCCAGTCAGGTGGCAAAAGCATCTTTGATATTGCCCACTAGCACACCAACAAATGCTGACTCGTACTGAACTCAAAGCACAAAAGTCAAGACTTGTCTTTGTCTTAACATGTTACCTTTGACCAGGTACTTGCTGGTCTGGACTTGTTACCTTTGACCTTGGACTTGTTACCTTTAGCCTGGGTTGTCCCAGTCTGGACTTGCCACCTTTGACCAGTTACTTGCTAGTCTTGACTTGCTACCTTTTACATGGGACTTGCTGATCTTGACTTATTATCTTTGACTTAGGACTTACTGGGCAGGTATTCTTACTTTTGTCCTGGTATCTGCTGGTCTGGACCTGTTACTCTTCGCCTGAAACTTGCTAGTCTTTACTTGCTACCTTAGACCTCGAACCCCCTACCTTTGACCTGTGACTTGCTGATCTTGGCTTATTATCTACAATCTGGGACTTGCTGGTCTGAACTTGGTACCTTTGGCCTGGGGTTTGTTGCCTTTGACTGATGACTGGATGATCTTGACTTATTACCATTGATCTGGGACTTGCTGGTCTGGACTTCTTACCATTGTTCTGGAGCATGCAGACCCGAACTTTTGACTTTGGACCTGGGACTTGCTGGTCTGGACTTGCTACTTTTGACCTGGGACTTACTAACTTTGATCTTATATTTGTTAACTTTGAACTAGGACTGACTGGTCTGGACTTACTCAGATCCAAACAAGACGTAGTCTCCTGAAGTCACAGTTTGTTAGGTTCTTTTGAGCCATAGAGGATCATGCAATCCCTCATCTGCTGAAGTTCAAACTTGACAATCCCCCAGAGTTGGAGGTTTACCCTGAAGCTTGTTTCCTGCCTGTTGAAGCTCCGCCCCCTGTGCCTTATGTTCGGCTGCCTGTCTGAGTGTGGGTTTCTTTTTACTGTTTTTACTGTTTGTAATGTGGTTCAGCCTTCCCGATCAGAAACCTGCCGTACTGTTTGTACATGTTTGCCTGAGAAGAAGCTCTGAGCACCGAAAATCATAGTTTCCACTCGTGGTCTTTCTCTCTGTAATGCAAACTGTGACGCTTAATTAGAAATCAGAGTGTTGGAGCCCTTCGGTGTTAGCAGGACTCTCATACACTGATCTCAGTTCCACTGCAGAAACTTCAACCACTCGGTGTCCAGTTTCACCGGTTCACTTTGTGGTTCTTGGAGCTAAATCTGGGCTCTGCTCAGGAGGTACCAATTCCTGTACAAACGTAGCAAACACCATTTTATTGCTGCATCTGTATGTGGCAGGATTACATTTACACGTACAGACCGAAGTGAAGAACACTTGTAGTTTAACACTGGAGAAACGTTGTAATTAGCTCGGTGTTTCTCGTGCTAGATGTGCTACACGGCTCCAAGAATGCTGCCTGGTTCAAGCTGCAGGTGTTGGCCTGAAGTTAATTGCTGCAGAAGTCCGTCATGGTGGCCCGCTGCTAGTTAAATGTGCTACAGCTAATCTACAACACATTCTCCAAAACGAATGTCCGTCGTCATCTGCCTTATCGGTTAATATGTCTTTAATCTGTTAGATTAGGAATGGCCAATAATCAACTCATCACGTTTGCTCAGTGGAAACACACGATTGTACATCAGACTAAAGAGTAAATAAATCTTACAAGTCCAAGTTTTGGTAAAGTCCTGGAGCCAGTTACAGAAAACACCTGAAGTTTCCTCCCTAAGTGTGAGATTTAAGGCTTCATGTCCCCGAACCTGAGGGACCTACTGAAGGGTGTAAGATGGAGACTGTTCGCTTAGACTTACGCTGATGCCTTCTGTCACCTCAAAAGGTGTCGTATACATGGTAAAAAAAATCAAGAAATGAAACAGGCCAGAGCAGGAAAAGATGTCATTACTGGAGGAATCAGTAAAAGAAAGAACAAACTGAGAAGAAGCCGTAAACAGAAAACAGCAGAAGTAGAAGGAAATTACAATGAAAGTTAATTCATAAAGAAATAACATGTTTTGGTTCAGACAACGTTGGAGCTACTTGAAGTGTTCTGCATTACTTTAGCTGCACCGGTTCACCTACTGTTGAGGGATTCCTGAGGTACTGAAGGTGTTCTCCTGATCTTGGTCTTATGCTTCTGTGGAGAGTTTAAGAAAACCTCCAGGAGAACATTTCCAAGAGTTTCGTGCAACAACAGATTTAATTTTACCGAAACCGTAACTTAGACCTAAATGAAGCTCTGAACCGGGTTCCTGGTTGAGGTCCTGCAGTGGAAACAGACTCATAGACCCACATGGTTACGTCGTCTTATAAACATGAAGTGGAAATGAAGAGAAAACACTGAAAACTTGACTTTTGTAAGCTGAAGCGTGAGGATGATGATGATGAGTGTTTTTATCAGACTGTGTGCCTCTGCTCTGCCCTGATGTTGGAGAAAACTTTTCCCTCCATGAATAAAGTCGATTGAAGCAGCTGTGACTCACGTTGTGTGTCTGTAGCAGTGATGGAGGTCGTGTTCTCAGCACAATGACGTGTTTTAGCTTTAAACGGCCGACGTGATGCGCTGACCTCAGCGAACACGTTTATGTCGGTGTGCCTGAAATCTGTTTTCTGATGAAGACAATGAAAAGCTCTGGATCTCTTTCTGCTTCTGCTTCTCACCTTTTCTTTCCTCCATCACTTCAGTTGCTCCTTTTTTGTTGACGTTGCCGCTCCTCGTTTTTACTCCCTTGTGTTACCATGGTTACAGTTATTTTATTGCTTCATTTACGTTTCCATCCGTTGACCCACCTTTCCGTTGTCCCCTCGCCCCTCCCCTCGCTGTGCATCTTCTTCTGTGGTGTCTGTCTGTGCAGAGTCAGTTGTGTCTTCCTCTCCACATCCTGGAGGAGCAAGGGCTCCCCCAGGTGGCCGGGACCGTCAGCGCCCTGCTGGACCTGGCCCCGCCCCGACACCCCGTCACCACGGCGACCACATCCTCATCATCCACCGCACCCGGATCCTCCGTCACCATGTAGACAACCTGGACGCCACCGCACGCGCTCAGTCGGCCTCCTGTAGCGCTGCAGGCCGTTGGATGAATGCAGGGTTCTGGTCAGCTGATCATAACGGAGGATCAAGTGTTGGTCGTCGACCAATCAGCGCTCACGTCTGTCACAGTGTGTGTGATGTCATCAGGAAGCCAGAATGTAAACAAACAGCGACTGTGGACGTCTGCAGGTCGCACAGGAGGACAGGCTGTGTTTACCGTCGCCATGGTTACAGTCTCTGTGCTCCTATTGGTCAGCATCACGGTTACAAACACATTTCTGTCTGTAGAAGAAGAAAAGTTAGTCACAATTAAAATATCACTCGTGCAGAAGTTCCACAAAAGGTCAGACGTTTGACTCAATACGTCAAAATGATGAGCTCCAAAACTCTAAGCTTTTACTTTGAAAAGGTCATTTCTTACATTTTTTTTAAAAAATCTCATAATAGACGAAAGAAGTCTGAAAGTTTTCTTTAAAGAAAGTCAATTTTTAGTAAATGTATTCGCTTATTTTTTATAAAATGAAAAAGCAGAACTTAAGAAGTTAAGGAGTCGAAAATTCGACTTGAAAAATGTTTGACTTTTAAAAAGTCAATTTACATCAAACGTCAAAAATCTAAATTATAAGAAAAAGGTTCTTTTTTTATTCATAATTTTGCCTTTTATAGAAAAAAACAGATTTAAAGGTCAAAAAAAAAGGTTTTGAGTCAGTCGGTGACAAATTTGAGATAAAGTTTTATATTTACAAAAAAACGTTTTAACTGTGTTTTGATCAGATTTGTGTTCATCGTGCAGATTTTTTTTAATTGTGACTAACTTTTCTGATCTGTTTAGTGTTTATTTTGTATCTGCTGACAGCAACAGGCTTCCACACAGGCTCTGACCGGTCCGGCTGTTAGTCGGGGAGCCTTTAAGCTGCAGCATCTGTTGTCGTCACATTCAAACCATCACTCGTCCACGTTTCAGTCCCAGCTGATACCAGATCATCTGCAGCCGACGTCAGAGTCAGGAGGGTTGTAGATGAAAACAGCAGCTGGATCTGATGGAGACATGAACAGAAGTTGACTTTATCTCCAGTGAAGTGGCTCAGGGGCTCCTGAGACGAGCCATGAAGCCACAAACACACATTAAAAACAAGAATTAGTAATAATCGATCAGACATCGGTGAGAGAATTCTTTGGTTGCAAAATCTCAGATGTGAATATTTACTAGTTTTTTAAGTTTCTTCTGAAAGTGACATCTTGTGTTTTTGACTGTTTCTCAGACAAACGAGACATTTAAATATCTTAATTAGCAGACGGAGCTGACGTCTTTAGATGTGGATTTACTTTGCTGTCAAAGAAAAGCTGAAAATCTTTACGTCTGAGAAACGAAGATTAAAACCATGAATCAGCTGTTTGAGCTGCAGCCAGTTTAAACGCGGCTGTTTTTGCACAGATTTAGGATATTAAATATTACACGTTCTCCTACAGGGTGTTTTTTTTTTATTTATTGTTTTTAGAGGGGGCTCAAGTCATTACAAGGAATTTTAAGGTTTACGGGAAGAAAAAACAATGTTTTAATTCTACCTAGAGCTAAATAGTTTTGTAAATATATTTTTATTTGACTGTTATTTTAAATCTCTAATCTGAGCCTCAGATAATTCTTTCATTGCTGCGTCTGGTCTCACTGAACAGCAGCATGAAGGTTTATACTCACATCGCTGAACTAACGTTGCTTTAACGTTAACTTTATGGCTCTAGTTTGTTTAGAAGTGAATCCCCAACTGACTTACTGACATTATCTTTGATTTTGATCAACTGAACACAAATATATAAGATAATAAAAATCAAACATTTACATTCAATAGCAAACTCTTTAAAAACAAACTTATCAGTGAAAACAAAACTTAAATATTCTCCTAAAACCTAAATACAAGCAAAACAAAGTATTAAACAAATGAATATTTAATTAAACATGGCATATTTGCATTGCTAATTAACCTAATGTAGCAAAATGCTAGCCCTTATTTAGCTGAAAAAGATGGTTGACATGTTATGCTGCTAATCGCTAACAAAAGCTTTTTTTTTTGTAACATTTAATTTAAATGACACTAATATTGCTCATTAATAAGTGCAGCCACTATTGATGTAGTTGGTTCAAAGAAGATGCTAGCATGATGCTAAGAATATTACCCTGGTTGGTTTTTTACTTCAAGCTAACAGCTAGCTATAAGCTAGCTAACATAAGACTGCTTTTTTTTTAAATTTAAAGTCAATAGAAAAACTATTATAGAGATTAGAAAGACAAAATGCTAATTGCCAATAGTTGTGACTCTAAATGGGCCATAATTTTACAATAGTACTTGGTCCAGAGTTTAAGCTAACAAAGCTCATGATTAGCACTGCTAAATGCTCAAAATGGTAAATGTAGTAGCTTGAATGCTACGATCAGAATTATGAAAACAGTTTAAGCTGATGCAGCTAGTCATTAGCCAGCAAATGTAGCTCACTGCAGACGATAGTTCATGTTAAGAAAGTTGGTATCGGGTATAGCCAACACTGCTAAATGCTAACTGTAGTAACAATTAAACTGAAACAGTTATCTTTAAATATTAACTGACATCCTGAGACTTTGTCAACACTGCTAACTGCTAATGCAGCTCAATGCTAACGATAGCCAACACCTCTGTAGTTGTTTAGTGATGGCTCTAAAATAACTGACTGCTAACATTAGCTAACATTGTGAAGTTAGTTGGTTTGTAGATTAAGCTAATACAACTAGCTGTAAACATATTAAACTGCTTGCTTTGGGTTTGAAAACAATCCAGAAACCATCAATAAAGATGGTGTAGATTACACTACAAATGCTAAATGCTAATGTTAGTGAATACAGGTCTACAGCAGTTGGTTTGAGGAAGCTAACATTGGCTAAAATTATGAGGGTAAAACTAACTGTAGACATTAGCCAGTTAGTTGGTTTTAAGATTAAACTTAAACAGCTGGCTGTTAAACTTTAATCTACTCAGTTTTAACTTAAGGCTAATGTAGCCTCATGCTAACTTAAGTGTACTGTAGTTAGTTTGAAAATGATAATTTAACAAATCTTATGAACCCAGGCGGTTTGGAATTTGAGATAATAAAGCTAGCCATTAAGTCAGACATTTTTATTTTTGAGTTTAGACTAACGTAGCCTCATGCTAACATATGTGTACAGTAGTTGGCTTAAAAAATGCTAACTTCAGCTAGCGTCATAACCCCAGTAGCTTTGGAATTTGGAGTGACAAATAGTCATGAAGTTAGACATTTTTAGTCTAAGCTAGCTTAGCTCTGAGTGCTAACGTTAGGCAACATGTTGCTGGATGCTTCAACGTCTCCATCAGATCCAAACTGTCAGAAATATTTATTGTAATAAAAGACGCAGCGTTTTCATCTTTCACGTCACGTGACTGATGACGTCATACCAAAACCCTGAACTCTGAGTCGGAGGATTGTTCGGACAGACGGACGTTGTCTTTCTTCTCTGTACAGTTTTGTTTGTTTTTTCCAGCTGTTGTGGAATCCTGTTGCTCTGATGCTGTTTATGGTTTCAGGTCAATCATGTGACCCGGCAGCTGATTTCAGGCTCATTGATCACCTGATCAATCGATCCTCCGTATGTGATCAGGACTTCTATAGCGTTCAGAAGCAGAAAAACGGAAACTACATGCACATGTGCAGATCCATTGGAGAGATAAATACTTAAAAGCATCGCTGTTAGTCTCAATGATGAGACGTCATACAGCCGAAGGTCCTGATGTGATTGGAGGATGACGATCAGGTGACCACTGTTGCATGCTGGGACATTTTTCACGTTGAAAAGGCGACCTGAATCCTGCTGACGGACTGTTTGTGTACAAATATATTCTGTAAATATATACATATATAGATATATTCTGTATATGAGGCTGTGTGTGTTGCCGTGACGACGGAGATAATCAGTCGCCACGGCAACTCCTCTTGTTTTTAAAAGGCGCGATCCACCCAAAAACAAAGTCTTGTTCTCCTCCTGTTGCTGCTGCAGCCTCCAAACACACCGATGTTTACACATTAAGCCACGTCTTCACAACCAAACAGGACTTTGTTTAAATGGCACTTCCCCACTCAGCCTCCTTCCTGCATCACGTTTAGGAAACAAATAATCCTAAACATCAAGCAGGTGAAAGTGCAAATTCAAATTAATAGAAAAACATTTGAAAACCAAATTAATTAAATGACGAAAATCCAAGAAATACAAGATGGAAAACATTGAAGTTTTTCACAGGTTTTCTTTTCGCTGTGACACGACGACTTGTGAGAACAACGAGCGACTCGTGTTTATTACTGGTCTGTTTTCTTTCCCCTCATGGTTTTCTTCTCCATCTGTTTACACTGAGGACATGGATGTGGTTCACTGACAGGAGGAGGAAACGACAGCAGCTTTGTTTTTAATTTAAACTGTCATGATGTTTTATATTTGCATGTTTCAGTGACGCTGCGTTCAGGTGCTGTGGGACCCGCTGGAGCTCTGAGGCTTTCTTTTGTTTCTGAGTCACCTGAACGCAGCGTCACACCTTCTTCAGAACATTTCTACCCTGAATTCTGACTCCCAGGCTGAGCCCCGCCTCCTCAACTGCCTCAGCCAATCAGATGCTTCACTGCAAGGACTGTGGAAGACTTCATGGGTTCAAAGACTCACCTGAGAACTGAATCAGGAGTGAATCTGGTTCAGCTGCCTGTGAGGCTGAACTCAGGTCGCCTCCGGCCCTGAAGACAGTGCCGTGATTGACAGGCATGCTGTCCAATCCCGTGCCCCGTGTCCTGAGTGGACAGGTGAACCAGGACCGAGGTTTCAGACGATAACCTGGGTTCATGTTGTACAGACGTTTTATGTTTTTCTTCTTAGTGCATTTCTCCTGTGGCGGTGACGGGTCATGTGACTGACAGGACGGGTCATGTGATGGCGGTGACGGGTCATGTGTCAAGGAATTGTGACGTGGTGCCGATATGTGTGACGGGTCATGTGACGGGTCGTGACGAACCAAGAGGAGCCGATGACGTGTCGTCATGTGACGACGCTGGTTAAAGGACATTCCACCGTTTTTAAAGGAGACAAACAGACTCACAGTTTTTGACATTTTTCCACTTTTGTTTCGTTTTTGCTGAAAACTGTAAAAAAATATTTGAATGCGGCTGTTTGAAGAGTTTAAGTCCTGAAATAAATATTTTAATTTGACTCTTTAAAGTCGACGCTTTTGTTGTTTTGAACAGAATCCGATGGCGTTCTGTGGCTGAAGTGACAGCCGAGCTTAGAACAAACATCATCACACACGACAAACAGAGAACACTGTTGTTGGGTGTTCTCTATGAATAAAGTTGTGTGGTGGTTCCAGCTGTGTCTCCAGTAAAGCAGCAGCAGCATCCTGTGCTGAGGACAGAAAAAGCTTACAGCACCTGGTATTCCCAGGCGGTCTCCCATCCAAGTACTAACCAGGCCCGACCCTGCTTAGCTTCCGAGATCAGACGAGATCGGGCGTATTCAGGCTGGTATGGCCGTAAGCAACAGCACATGCTTCACACCAGCTTTTTATACGTCACCAAACTCACATTGTGTCTGTTGCTGCTTCAGTGTCTGGAGATGAGTCTTTGTCAGCTTTATATCTGAGTTACACTCATCAGTTGAATATATATACTTTATATTTGTTGAGCTCACTGTGACTACATTCATGCTATAAACATAGAGAAATATCAGCTGTTCATATGATGTTCTTGTGCTGTGTCAAAGTCATTGTTAAGTGAAGGAGAATCCAGAGGACAGATTCCAGTTTTCCTCCATAAATACTGTGTTTGTTCCCTTTGCTGTTGCTTACGGCCATACCAGCCTGAATACGCCCGATCTCGTCTGATCTCGGAAGCTAAGCAGGGTCGGGCCTGGTTAGTACTTGGATGGGAGACCGCCTGGGAATACCAGGTGCTGTAAGCTTTTTCTGTCCTCAGCACATCATGCTGCTGCTGCTTTACTGGAGACACAGCTGGAACCACCACACAACTTTATTCATAAAGCCAACAAGTTGAACAAAAACGCTGTGCAATTAAAATAGCAAACCTTAAAACACAATAACAAGTTGTTGTGAGTCTTGTTCCTCTAAAAACAAACAACAACATGCAGCAGCTGCTATCGCTCCTGAAACCAGTGTTACCTGGACAGACCCTGATTTACAAGTTTAACCAAACAGGTATAGAACCACTGACCAGTCTGGGACGGAAAGACGTTGGTCTGGGGAACGTTAGAACACATTAGAACCTGTTAGAACACGGGTCAAGGCCTCGTTAAGATCATCAGTCTGTTGATTTGTCTTGAAGCTGCTGATAGAAACACTACAACATTATACACTGCTGATGGAGGCGGCCATGTTTGTAGTCTTTCTTTCTTCGTCCAGCATCAATCAGCCAATCACCTGTTCAGCGTGTGAAGCACAATCTAGTTCTGAACGTACTGATGTGTTTTCACGTCTGTACTGTGTTTTAAACAGATCTGGGGGCTGCTTAGAGACACTCTGTGATTGTCACCCAACTCTTTGCAGATCAGGTTTAATGGGAGTCAGTGAGCGTTTGGTCGACGCTCTCTGAGCTTTGAGGGGATTTATGAAGAATCCATCAGTCCTGCAGCAGCCAGACTCACACTGGGTGGACGAGGACAACAACACCTACATGTTTATGTCTGATTAATAGCTAGTGTCATTAAATTAATCACTCTGCAGACTGATTTCTTGTTATATTTTCATGTCTGTAAAGCAGTTCCAAAGGAAGACTTTCTCCCAACAGCAGCTGCTCCAACCACGGCCTCAGACAGACTCTGCATTAGAGTCCATTACATGAATGCAGCCTCTTAAAGAGGATTATTATTATTACTGCTTTGACCCTTTCAAGTTGATCCATTACATCATTTAAAATCTTGCACATTTTCTGTCAAATAATTTGCATATTCCTGCAAACAAACACAACCACA
>NW_007579049.1:57911-86461 GCF_000690725.1 Stegastes partitus | reverse complement strand
GATGGTATGTCTGTTACTATTTATGGGAGATAGAAACAAAAAGGACTGTTTGGGAAGCTCCTTTGACAGTCAGGCAAATTTTGTTCTGACAGTTTGGCACACGGGAAGCCAAAGCCAAGCTTTTTCTGTCCAAACAAAATGTAAGTCTACTAACTCCAAGTATTTAAAACATAATGAAAGTAATATAGAAATATTTACAATCTGCAGGAATATGCAAATTATTTGACAGAAAATGTGCAAGATTTTAAATGATGTAATGGATCAACTTTAAAGGGTCAAAGCAGTAATAATAATAATCCTCTTTAAGAGGCTGCATTCATGTAATGGACTCTAATGCAGAGTGTGTCTGAGGCCGTGGTTGGAGCAGCTGCTGTTGGGAGAAAGTCTTCCTTTGGAACTGCTTTACAGATATGAAAATATAGCAAGAAATCAGTCTGCAGAGTGATTTATTTAATGACACTAGCTAAATTATATCATTCTTACATATAGTTAAGGATGACAGATGATAAAAATAAAACAAATTAAAGAAAAAAATTATTTAGAAAGACATTTTAAAACAAGAAAAGTATTAGTGATTAAATGGGTGTTTTGTGCTAGTTTGAGTGGAAAGATAAACATTTTTCCATTCAAATATTTATTTCAACAATGAAAATAAACCGCCATTTTGATCAGGCGCTCCGCGGACACCTCTGTTTACAGTAATTTCCCGGCGTCCCTTGCGGCCTTCCTTTTCCTCCATCTTTCTGGAACTTTAAGCAGGTAAGGGCCAACATGTCCGACCAAACCGTGAAATATTAACGTTAATCCGGTTCTTCTCCAGCCGATAAGCACCGGCAGCTGTCAGTTAGTTGTTGCTTCGCTCTCCGGTATGTTTGTGTCCGTGTTCGGAGGACTGATGGCGGAGATTCAGGCCGGATGATTATGCTAACAGCGGCTAACAGAGCGGTGGTCAGTCCGAGCGGAGCGGCTGAATCCTCCTGATGTTCAGCCTCATGTGTCGGTGTGTTTGTTTGAGTAGAGCCGGTTATCACGGCAGTGAGTGGAGCCGGTTCTCCCTGTGCGAGTGTATTACCGGGTGTGAGTGTGTTACCGGGTGTCTCACGTAAATGTGAGAAGTTAGCCGGGCTAGCATTAGCATGTTAGCATTGGTGTAAGTATGTGAATGAACCCGCGTTCAGAAGTTGAGGAGGTGGAGCGGACAGATGGGTTACCTGGAACAGTTGGTGTCCACGGACAGAAGCTCAGCAGGTGCAGCAGAAAAACGTGTTAACTGCTGAAGTTGGTGTCCGGTTCGGTTCTGTCAGTTGAACCTCCAGCGGTGCTGCCAGACTTCACTGATAAAGTAACTCAATCAGCGGCCATGACCAGTGGGATCGCTGTGAATTTCCTCCAGATTCCGTTTCCTGGTTTAGGCTGAATTTGTCTTTAATTTGTATGATTAAGTGGCCGTATTGTCAATGAGCAGCTCCTGTTTGCTCTGCATCGTGGCTGTATGAACAACTGTCACCGGATCAATGTGAGACTGGAGAAAACCTAAAAACGGGCAGCTTCTGAACTGAGTTCTGTTTTGGTTCCTAAGTTGGTTTCTGGGAGTTCAGAATCAGAATGAGCTTTGCTGACCAAGTATTTGCTCAAAATACACACATGCATTTCAACTAAGGCAGCAGGTTAAAGAAAAGTAGTGTTCAGCGGCTCAGGTGTTGAAAAGTTAACGAACAGTTTGGTGCAAGTCTGAGACAGAAATACATCGATTTAATCAGTGACAGTAGAGCAGTCAAATAAATGGCAATATGTGGACTAGAAACATATCTGTGATGCATTTAAAAGTATTAGAACAGTCTGTCTGTGTCGGAACATGTGTTTCCAGAGAAGAGGTTTGATTTCTGTCACGAGATGCTGAAGCTGTTCCTGCTGCTTTATTTCTAATCAGCCGAACTGGTGTTTCTGGAATAAGTTAATCCACCTGTTCCCTCCACCTTCACAGTGTCTGAGCTGCTCCATGTAGGCTAAGAGCTGCTGACACTCGTTTTACCCTCCCTGAATGAAACCGACCGTTCTGCGTCTAAAATTAATTATTCTTTCAATATTATGGCTGCAGTGTGGGATGTACGAGGTGTGGCTGTAATTGAGGTCTATTGAAGTTCAGTGGATGGACACTCACTCACTCGTCCATCAGTGTGTGTCACAGCGTTCAGGCTGCACGCTGTGGTTCTGATCAACCCACTTCATTTCTATTCACTGCCAACATTTTGCAGCATGTCTGACTTTATTACTGTCACACAGTGAAAGTGTTTAAGGAGCAAAATATCATAAATGAAATGCACTGACAATAAATACATCACAATTTATTTTCTGCAATTAATTTAAACTCTGTCTGTGTCTGTCTGCAGGTGAACTCACCTGAAGAAGACGAAAATGCCTGGAAGGTAAGTTCACACGATTTCACATCATAAACTATCGACCAGCTGCACATGAAGGCTCTGTTTGTTTGTCACAGTCTATCAGTCTTTGTTTTTCATCAGACAGTTTTGGTTTTGATTCGTCTTTAACACGTAAATCAAACTAACAAACATCTGGTCCTGAGGAACCTTCACAGCTCATAAAGTGTCTCTAAACGTTCCATATATGTTCCCCCAACACATGGAGATGTTAAACCTGAGCAGAAAACCAGTGTTTCTGTTGTGACTCCAGCTATAATCAAGTTATTCTGATTGAGTCTGAGAACACATGTTGCTGTTTTATCTCCTCACATGAGAGAATTTTCTGCTTTTCTTCTTCCTCTGACGTTTCTCTCTGAGTCCGGTTTTATTTTGACATGTTGAACGTTTCTGCTGCCTGTTTAAACGCCTCCAGCTCACTGTGGCTCTGCTGTTTCAGACTGTGGAGTAAGGCCATCTTCACCGGCTACAAACGTGGTCTGAGGAACCAGCGCGAGCACACGGCCCTCCTGAAGCTGGAGGGATGCTACACCAGAGACGAGGTTGACTTCTACCTGGGCAAACGCTGCGCCTACGTCTACAAGGCCAAGAAGTAAGTAGGACGTCCATGTTGTTGTTGTCTGTGAACCGCTGGAGGTTTCTGTAGCGTCTCTAACTGACTGGACGTCTCTGTGCAGGAACACCGTGACGCCCGGCGGTAAACCCAACAAGACCAGAGTGATCTGGGGGAAGGTGACCAGAGCTCACGGCAACAGCGGGATGGTCAGAGCCAAGTTCAGCAGCAACCTGCCGGCTAAAGCCATCGGACACAGAGTCAGAGTGGTGAGTCTCAGACGGAGGCGTTAGTCAGCGTCCTGCTCAGCCCCAGCACTGAATTCAGCTGTTAATCCTAAACCGTATTTATAATGTTCTTCTTGTTTCTGATTACTCATTAAATTGTACTCATAGCACAGGATGCGTTTACAAGTGTTTATATTTAATCTTGTGCCCCGATGCTTTGGTCGTTATCATCACCATGATTCTGGCTGCTGTTGTCCCAGAAAGTGAACTGAATGGATTTAAGGCAGATTCAGTCAGACAGATGCACAGAGAGGCAGCGGTGGTGCGTTCAGGGACACTCAGACCACAGAAAAGTTGGTCAGATTTCCCTCATGGGGTTTATTTAATCCCAGGATGTGAAGTAAAGTAGACGTAAAATAATGTCTTTCCTGTGCGATGGGCAAAGAATCAAAACCTGCATAATCTGTGTTCCAGACACGGATATTGTGTTCGAAGGCGGTCAGACATTCAAAAGGATTCGGATCCAGTTCTGTGTTTTGTTTTTTGTTTTTTTAGAAATTATTCTGATTCTTGGCTTCGCTTTGTGGACGTTAAAATGTTGATCAGCAGGTTGTTTGTTCTTTGTTGTGTTAGTTTGTGGTTCTGTTGAGTTTTTCTGTGTCAGCTAGATCACCATGGTAACTGATGCTGTGGAGGTAACCTGCTCCGGGTCGGTTCTGTTCGTAGTTTTGGGTTCGAGTCAGCTGCAAGAAGCGTTTCTCTTGAACCAGTTGTTCTCCTGATGGTTCTCAGATTCTTGGCTCAGGTTTTATCTGTGAACCTGTTGAGCTTTACGTTAATGAAACCACCCAATGAAAACTGGGTTTATTGTTGTCGCTGGAATCTACACGTGTTCAGTTTGTGATACAGAAAGAGAAGTCGGTTTAAGCTGCTGCTGCTGCTGAACTCAGGTCAGTCTGTTGGTGGTCATCACAGAAAATCGTCAGAGAATAACATTAATTTCACTTTGATGTGGCCCAAAAGTCTCCCTCGTTCTGGGACAGCGTCAGACCTGAACACACTGTTGGACTCACGGTTATAGTTTCAGAGCTCGAATGTGCAGCTCAGAGGGAAAATAAATACATGAACTCACAGCAGCAGCAGTTTTCTACCAGGATCTCTCTTCCTTTCAGTAACGGGGTTTCTTACTGTGATACTCTACGCTATTACAAACTGTTCCTCTGACTGAAGTAGGCGGCACACGATTGGTCCATTTAGTTCAGAAGAAGAGTCACATGATGCATCAAACAAAGCGCCACACTGAAGACGACCAACTGTTGTTCACAGAAACAAGGTTTTAGGTTTTTGTTGAGTCGACGAACGCAAAGAAAATCCTGCTTTGTGGTCGTCAGGTTACAGCCTGAGCAGTGTTGATGTATCAGGGTAGGATGTGTACAAGTGTCGTATCTGTATGAGTTGTGTTGGTGTCGTAGTATGAACAGAACCACTTAGAACGTCTGTGGTGGTTTAAACATGGGTTTGGTCTCAGTCTGCTCAGGTGACACTTAAACTGTGCGCCAATATCCAAACTAGCAAACTGTACAGTACCTGAGGAACAGATGTAATATGTCCCAGAACACGGTACAAGTACCAGGATGTTCTAATGCATCAGGCTGACCCACAAGCCCAGTCGTATACATACTGAATGACGCGGTACACTGTCAGGGCAGGTGTAGGATGTTCTAGTGAAAACATCACATCAACGGATCCAAAACCTGTCTGGTGTTTTATTGTGACACTTCACGTGACCTCTGTTTTATTCTGACGTCTTCCTGTTTGTGTTCCAGATGCTGTATCCTTCTCGGGTCTAAGGAGGAAACCATCGTCTCTGCTGTTGTTGTTGTTTGTACAGAAACAATAAAGTGATCGATAATGTGATCGGGTCCAAAGCTGCTTCTGTGTCTTTTATTTCTGTTGACTGAAGTTCCTTCCGGCTGCCAGCAGGAGGCGGCACTGAGGGAGTCAAAGCCCTGAACCGGGTCTACAGGAGCAGTAACAGCTGATTCACTGGCAGGAGCAGCAGCAGTTATATCAGTCTGTTTAAAGTCAGAAATAAAGAATTAAAAATGTCATACGTTTAATTTCCTGAATCGTCTGTGAGGGAAGTGTTTTAGGAGTTTGTACGTTTTACATTAATGATCACTAAAATAACACAAAATGAAAAACCAGTGACTTTATTTACTGAAATAAATGTTCTGATTCTGTCATGAGTTAATTTATATTCAACGTGTCATTTACAGGAATTAACCAACAGTAGATCAGATTATACAAAACCTCCAACATGAAGCAAAGCTGATGTGAGCTTAGAGTTTATGTGATTAAATATTTAAACCATCAGTTAACTTTCTCATAAACAAAATGCGACTCATCAAAACTATAAACTGTGATTTTAATTTATCTTCATTTCACAAAGTGCAAATGTTAAGACAATTAAATGCAGTTGAGCAGAAAATCAAACAATTAGTAAACCAATAAAATTACAACAGAAAGATTCAGGTGTCGAATAAAACCGTTAAATACAGAAACTAGACGAGAGTCAACTGATAACAGAAGAATAAGAAAATTACAAACTTTATTACTAAGTTCTTTTAAATGATCAAGTTCTTCTAATGTTCTGAAAATATTTGGACACTTTGTGAGTCATGTTGGATATTTTGGGTAAATTCTCTTAATTTTTTAATTAAAAAAACATAAATTTGGACAGTTTTTGTCATGATGGAGACATTCCAGTCGTTTTGGACGATGAAAGGTTAACGTTGAATAAACATCTCCAGTGTTTTAGTACAAAGTTAATTCACCAACTGGTCCGTTGGTAGAAACATGATCAGCAGATGTTTTAATAATTATTCATTTAAAAAGTGTTTTTTTTTTTAACTTAAGTTTGAATCTGACTCAACAGAACCATCAGAAAAGTTTAACGGCTGAAATCTTTAATCAGTCCAATGAGAACATAACAGAGTGATCAATAGTCTGAATGTTTATCAGCTGCAGGTTTGTTTGGTTTGAACAAAGAAGAAATAAATCCTGTAAACGAGGTGATTTATCCTCCAGGTGAACCATGATGCAGCAGATTAAGTTCAGTGACAATATTTGTGACTGATTATTGATTATTGATCACCTGAAACCAGAACCAATCACAGCTACATCCTGACACACTGAACTCGGGGCAGTTGGGGGTCTATTACGTCAGTGATGATGTCAGAGGAATGCAGCGGGCCCACCGCCTACGTCACACTCTGACTCCATCTCCCGTGATGCTCCGCGCCGCCGCCGCTGCGCTGCAGCCTCAGTGTTTACAGAGAACAGCGGACCTGAAGGAGGACAGGCAGGACCGAGGGGCGCTCGCGCTGTGGACACGGACGGACGGACGGACGCACAGGTGAGACGGAGGACAGGTGAGACAGCGCGAGGACCGAGCGTCACGTGTCCTCGGGTCTGTGTCCCGAGCGCGAGGACAGTTTGTTTGATAACCGCAGCATCACAGGCTTTTACTGTGAAGGAGCCTCCGTCCCAGCGCCTTTTATTCTGGAAAGTTCTTTTATTGTGTAGCGTTACTGCAGGTTTTACTGAGGTAGTATTGTAGTTTTCAGAGTAACACTGCTGCAGTACTCATGAGTTCTGATGCTGAGGAGATACTGAGGACATTCTCAGTAGACTGATCCAGATGTTCTCCTCCAACTATCCACATGTTTGTGAGGTGAACGGTCCAATGTTTCCTCTTAAACAATCAGAGACTAACTTTGTAGAGACAAGACTGAAGATGCCTCAAAGTAGAAACTCAAAGCTACAAAACTGAGTCCAGCTGTGACTCAGTCTAACTGCATGAACGTGGTTCTGAAACGAGCTGTGAGCAGCAGAACCTTCTCAGGTTTGGACCGAAAGCAGCAACCAGGAGGTCTAGAAGGAGCCACAGTAGCACTGATCAGGGCTGCAGTGGTCGTCCTCCTACAATGACTCCAGATGTTTCATAATCGATCAGTGACAAACAGACGACAGCTGCTTCAGACGTGGTGTCGAGGTCGTCGATGGAAACCAGAGTTAGTGTGGAGCTCACTTCAGAACATCAACATCTATGGACGGAGGACAAGAACTGATGAAGATGTAACTTTGTTGAAGGACATGAAAAGAAGCTTGATGGATGTTGGGAGAACAGATAAAACCAAAACAAATGCATTCCAGATGGAGTCCAGATGTTTGGTGTGAACCTGAACCAGGACCCCCACAGTGCTGCACAGTCCTGACAGTGAAGCACGGAGGTGGCAGCATCATGATACCAGAGCATGAGTGTGACGCACCATGAATAAACTGTGGATAACCGTGGTAGTCTGCAGCAGCTTGAAGAAGAGGAATATTCCAGCAGGAGAACCATCCAGAGAACAAAATCTTACCGGAGTTTCTACAGAAGAACAAAGTGAAAGCTGCGACCTGGATGGTAAAAGTCCAACCCAACATCTTTGGGGTATTTACAGAAAAATGTGGAGCAACGCAACCCCTAAAGCAAAGAGCAGCCTTAGGAATGAAAGAATGAAGAACATCTCTGCTGATGCTCATATCCTCCATGATGAGTCAGCAGAAATCTGTGGACGCTAGTGTCCTCCATGATGAGTCAGCATGACGAGTCAGCAGAAATCCAAATTGAACTTTTGTTGCGTTTTATTCCTACTGTGGAGCCTCAATCGTTATCATAGCAAATCTGAACTGTTAGTTAATTTGACTTCATAGTAAATACTCTACTGCTGAATGAAGAAGTAATCTGATTACTGCAGCTGTGATGCAATGCTGAGTCATGTCACATTTAGGAGTCATTGTACAAGGACCTACTGGCTGCTGCAGCATTTCAGCAATTTGTCTTCATGGTTCTGACTTTGAATCCGTCGGTGTTGCTGAGTTTTTCTGTTTTTGTGTTTCTTTCAGAGCTCTTTAGTTTTTCCGGAGGTTTCGGGTTTTGGGGGTTTTTGGCGAGTCGGGGTCAGAGGTCACAGCTCCATGTGGTCTGATAGAAGATGAGACAACATGACTTTGGACAGAGCGAGTCTCTACCGGGGTCAGAGGTCCACCTGCACCAGGTGAGAGCAGCTCATCGCCTCAGAGCGCATTAATCAGCCCGACGGGTCTCAACGGGAGGCTCGTGGACCTCAGAGGCTCCGCTACAGGAGTTGGAGGGGACGAGGACATAATCACACTTTGACTTAAGAGCTGAGGACAGAAAATAAAAATAAAAGATTTAATATCCTGCTGAAAGAGTTCACAGGAAACAAAACTGCATCAAAGATCAAAATAAAAAAAAAAAATCAAAGTGCTGCTGAAACAGTAGTTTCTGTTTTTAGTAGAAAAAAAAATCCAGGTTTTTTATTTTCTGACATTTGATCAACGATGAATCATCAATTCATTCTGAAAATTGTTGTTGCAGGTTCTGTTTTTGTAATTTTGACCAATATTGATGATTAATAACCTTTAAAAAATAACACCTTTCATGTGAAAAAGATTTGTTTTAAATATGTAAAACCGTTATTTTTTCAGTTATTTGGTTAATTGATTAATCAGTCAAATTAATCAGCAGCTATTTCAATGTTATTTTTCAACTAGAAATCAAATGTCCAGATTTGATTCATTTTGCAAACTGAACTTATGACTAATTGATCAATCAATAAAATAATCACAAGATGAATTAATGATGATCGGAAGCCACAGCCCCACGCTGATCGATGACGTAAAATACTTTTAATAAAACGTTAAAAAAACAAACAAGGAAGTTAAACAACTGATTGATAAGGAACTAATATCTGATCAATACCTGATAGGAACATAAAACTTCAGAATAAAAGTAGAAAAATAGTAAGAGACAGCTTCAAAATAAAAGCTTGGGATGAGAACAAAGCTGCTCCCACATCCCCTCTGTTTACATAATGAAGCCCCGCCTCCTGGTGATGCTGAGCGGCCTTCTGATTGGCCGCATCAGAGGGGCTGAGGGGCTGCGAGGTGTCCGATTGGCCGTGGCGGAGTGAATGGAGGCGATGTGCATCACGGGGGGGAAAACGTGAGCTCTGCACGTGCTCAGTGGCAGCGTGTCTGCTGAGGGAGATGCTGCATGTGAGCGCGCTCAGAAAGGAGGCTGCAGCACACACACAGGGCCTTGTGTCCTTGTGAGGACCGTCAGTGACGCTGACAAGAGCCGGAAAGCAGGTTCTGGTCCAGACCCAGATCAGCAGCCCTGTCACCATGGTTACCTGGAGGTTAATATTCATCCAGTGACTCGGCAGCTACGAGCTAATCAGAGGGCAGGATTTCCTCTGTGTGTGTGTGTGTGTGTGTGTGTGTGTGCTTTTAGACCCATTTGTACAAACAGGTTTAAATGTGTTAAAAATCTAAAGTTTGTTTGATTGATTGATTGATTGATTGATTGATTGATTGATTGATTGATTGATTGATTGATTGATCGATCTGTGTGTCATCAGGGTGCTCTGGGTAAATGTGAGGACAGATCAGCTGGTCGCCATGGCGAAGAGCTGGGCGGAGCTAAAGAGCTGGAGGAGGGCGGAGCTAAAGAGTTGGAGGAGGGCGGAGCTAAAGACCAGAGTAAAGATGGAGAGAGCAACAGGTGAGACACGGTCATGTTCCGTCTTTCTGTGTTTGCGAGGACCTCCTGCTCAGGTGAGCGTCTCTCTGCAGGTGTGGCCACCCGGTTGACAGGGCGGGGCTTTTCTCCTTCATGACGTTTCATTGGCTGACTCCGCTAGTTGTGCACGCTCGCAGAAAAGGGCAGCTCCTATTGGACGACATCTGGCCCGTGTCACAGCGGGAGAGTTGCCACGACAACAGCTTGAGGTAGGCGGAGCTAATGAATGAATTTCTGTAAACTCTAATGTGTGTATTAATCAATATCAGTATTGATCACAGTGTGTGTGTGTGTGTGTGTGTGTGTGCAGGCTCTGGTCTCTGTGGGATGAGGAGTTCCGATCGAAGGGCAGCGATGCGTCTCTGTGTTCGGTGGTCTGGTCTTTCTGTCGGACTCGTCTCCTCCTGTCCATCCTCTGCCTCACCGTCACTCAGCTGGCTGGATTCAGTGGACCAGTGAGTCACGACCAGTCACACCAGTTAGACCAGTACGCTGTAGCGGGTCCTGTCAGTCACACCAGTTAGACCAGTACGCTGTAGCGGGTCCTGTCAGTCACACCAGTTAGACTGCTATGGCTGGAGTGTTAGCACTAACATTAATAATAGTATAACCAGTGTAACTAGTATAACCATCATAACCAGTATAACCTGTCTAACTAGTATAACCAGTATAACCAGTATAACCAGTGTCGCTGTGCTGCTCCTCCAGGCGTTCGTGGTGAGGCGTCTACTCGAGTACACCCAGCAGGAGGAGTCGGACCTGGTCTACGGGCTGCTGCTGGTTCTGGGCCTCCTGACCACGGAGCTGATCCGGTCCTGGTCTCTGGCTCTGACCTGGGCCCTGAACTACCGGACCGGAACCAGACTGAGGGGCGCCGTCCTCAGTCTGGCCTTCCACAAGATCCTGAAGCTGCGCAGCGTCAGGGACAAGACCATGGGACAGGTGGGTTTGTTTGTTTGTTTGTTTGTTTGAGTCATATTTTTGTGTCTGTTTATTTTCTTTATTTTCTTTTTCCTTCCGCCCTCCCAGCTGGTGAACATGTGCTCCAGTGACGGTCAGCGGATGTTCGAGGCAGCAGCAGTGGGCAGTCTGTTGGCAGGAGGCCCCCTGGTGGCCGTCCTCGGTGTTGCCTACAACCTGTTTATACTGGGACCAACGTCTCTGCTGGGATCTGCTGTCTTCATCCTCTTCTACCCCACCATGGTCAGTACCTGCTCTACCTGTCTCTACCTTTAATATACTGTACTTCATATCTTCTGTCCATGGTTTTGTATTCAGCATTCAGATTATTGTGCTGTTAAAATGTTGTTTTTTCCAAGGCAGTCTGGTGTAGAGCTATTGCAAAACCTTTACAGTCTCTTTACAATATTTCTGAGTTGAAATCCTCCACACATGCACATAAATGGTCCACTTGTGTAATCTGATCCAGTGTATTGATCAGAGTTATTGATCCTCAGATGTTTAGCTCCAGACTGACGGCGTACTTCAGGAGGAAGGGCGTCGCCGTCACCGACAGACGAGTGCAGAAGATGACCGAGATCCTCAGCTACATCAAGTTCATCAAGATGTACGCCTGGGTCAAAGCCTTCTCCCACGACGTCCACAGTATGTGCTCACCTGACCCGCACTCACCTGGTCGGTTTGTTGTCACGGTAACGCAGGTGCACAGTGATGCGGTTTGTGTCTTCCCTCAGGGATCCGGGACGAGGAGCGCCGGATCCTGGAGCTCACGGGCTACTTTCAGAGCATCACGGTGGGCGTGGCTCCTATCGTCGTCGTCATTGCCAGCGTGGCAACTTTCTCCGCCCACATGTTGCTAGGATACGACCTGACAGCCGCTCAGGTACGAAACTTAGAAAGTACAAGCACACCTGCCTCATGTTAGTGCTGTGGTCACTGATCTGGTGTGCTGCTCATACAGCTGTTAGCACTAAGCTGCAGCTAACAGGCTAACCTTACCACCCATCTCTTCCAAAAGCTGTTAGCAATGTAGCTACACTGCAAGTCTTTATATTTATTAGCATTGCAGGCTACAGCTAACTGGTAAATTATAACAGTTCTTTCTTTATCCCTGTTAGCATTACAATAGCCTTTGACTAACCATTACTAATCTTTCTTTCTACCATTATGGGAAGTTATAGCTAAAGGGTAGTCTTTTCATATTTTATATCCCATCACAACTAACAGGCTAGCCTTGGTAAAATTCTTTATTTAAATGTTAACAATGTACCACATCAAAGCTAAATGGCTAGCCTTGCTACAATGATTTACTTAAATGTTAACGTGATCCCAGGTTATAGCTAATGGTGTAGCTTTGCTAAAATTCTTTCCTTACATGCTAGTGTTATAGCAGGGTTTGACTAACAGGCTAGCCTTGCTGCAGTTCTTTATGTAGATGTTAGCGCTATACCACATTATAGCTAAATGGGCAGCCTTGCTACAACTCTTTTGTTAAATGTTAGCATTATACTAGGTTACGTACCAAGTTGTAGCTAACAGGCTAGCCTTGCTACATCGCTTCTTTCTTTTTAGCTGTTAGCATCATGACAGGCTGCAGCTAACCACTGAGGACGCTAACACTCGTTTTCCGTTGTGTGCACAGGCCTTCACCGTGGTGACGGTGTTCAACGCCATGACGTTTGCCTTGAAGGTCACTCCGTTTTCTGTCAAGTCTCTGTCTGAAGCTTCAGTGGCCATGGAGAGATTCAAGGTGTGACACCGACTCACCTGCACACCTTTAATCCACCTGACATCCTGCCTGCATATTTATATCAGCTGTTTCTCTTGGTTTGTTGTGTTGAGAGGTTGGAGGGTTCAGCTGTTTACTGGCAGCAGGACAGACGGATGGAGGGATGAATGGACTGTTAGGATGGAGGGATGAATGGACTGTTAGGATGGAGGGATGAATGGACTGTGAGGATGGAGGGATGAATGGACTGTTTAATGGTGGATGAGCTCAGTGAGCAGGAACAGAGCCGATGTGTCCTTCAGTCCGGTCCTGTCTCACCCTCCGTCCTCTGTCTCTGTCCTCAGAGTCTCTTCCTGCTGCCGGAGATCGACAGTGTCCGAGCGTTGCCTGCCGATTCGCAGGTTGCCGTGGAGATGTGTGGCGCCAGTCTGGCGTGGGAGGGGGGCGGGCAGAGCGCCCAGCCGAGTCCGTGTGTCCGAGCCGCCGGCAGACACCGACAGAGAGACAAGTAATCTGACACTGGTCTCTGTATTGATCTGTTCAGACTGATGATCCGTCAGAAAGTTAATGATTGTGTTGTTTATTGTTATTTCATTATGAACAATTCTTTTCATTTATTTAATCTAACGACTGGAGACTTGTTCTTTTAGGACTTGATTTAAGATTTAAGGCCAGAGCTAAACTTGTCGTCTGAGATTTAAGACCTGACTTGGACTTATTCTTTAAAGACTTGAGACTTGTCCTCTAAAGACTTAAGGCTTGAACTTGGTGTAAAGACTTGAGACTCCAACTTGGTCTCATCCTCTAAAGACTTGAGACGTGACTTCGACTTGTCCTCTGAACACTTGGGACTTGAACCACCGAAGATTCGAGACCTGACTTGAACTCGTCCTGTTAATCCTGTAAAGACCGTACTTGGACTTGTTGGAACCAGTCAAACCAGGTGTGTTTGCTGGTGTCCAGGTGCAGAGACTCGGCCGTCCTGCAGGAGGAGGACGAGGACGAGGAGCAGGAGGAGGCGACCGGCTCCCTGCTGAGGGGAGGAGGAGGCTCCAGTCCAGAGGAGGAGACGTGTCCTTCCCTGCTGTCTGTCCCCTCCGCCCCCCAGCGTCTCCAGAGCACCCTGCACTGCATCAACCTGAGCATCCAGCAGGTACGTCCACCAATCAGGAGCAAGAACTGGAACACCTGAGGACAACACGTCACTCAGATCTGTCTCTCTGTCCAGGGGAAGCTGCTGGGCGTCTGTGGGAGTGTGGGCAGTGGAAAGACTTCCCTCATCTCGGCCATCTTGGGACAGGTGATGTTACCTGCCTGCTTCTATCCGTCTGCTGGTAAACAGTATTGATGACTGATTATTGATTATTGATTATTGATCGGTGTATTGACAGATGGCTCTGCTGGAGGGCAGCGTGGCCGTTAGAGGACGACTGGCCTACGTGGCTCAACAGGCCTGGATCCTGAACGCAACACTGAGAGACAACATCCTATTTGGACATGAGTACCAGGAGGACAGGTGAGGGGGAGGCAGTTGGGAGGGACACACCTGGAGGACAGGTGAGACGAACACTGGACAGGTGAAAGGGAGACAGGACAGGTAGGAGTGAGACACCTGGGGGAAAGATGAGAGGGAGACAGGACAGGTGAGGAAGAGGTGAAAGGGAGACAGGACAAGTAGGAGTGGGACACCTGGGGGAAAGATGAGAGGGACACAGGTGTGAGAGACACAGGTGAAACAGGACAGGTGAGGCACACAGCTGAGGCAGACAGGTGAGAGACAGGTAAAAAGGGGGACAGGACAGGTCATAAGATAGCAGGACAGATGAGAGGGGGACAGGTGAGGCAGACAGGTATGTCCTCAGACTGACCTGCTGTCTGTCTGTCTCTGCAGGTATCAGTCTGTCCTCAGCGCCTGCGCTCTCAGACCGGACCTCGCCCTGCTGCCCAGCGCTGACCTCACTGAGGTGACATCAGATCGTCTCACCTGCGTCACCGACAGGTTTAACCTGCTCGCAGACTGACCACATCATATTTCTGTCCAATCAGATCGGAGAACGTGGCGCCAACCTGAGCGGTGGGCAGCGGCAGCGAATCAGCTTGGCCCGAGCGCTGTACAGCGACCGAGATGTTTACATCCTGGACGACCCACTGAGCGCGCTCGACGCTCATGTGGCCAATCACGTCTTCAACAATGCCATCAGGAAGCAGCTACGCCACAAGACCGTCGTCTTCATCACGCACCAGCTGCAGGTGAGCCTCGCCACAGGTACGGTAATGTCCCATCACAGGTGGTTACCGTGGAGATGACAGGTGTGTCTGTGTGTGCAGTACCTGGTGGACTGTGATGATGTCATCCTGATGAGGGAGGGCAGTATCGTGGAGCAGGGTAACCATGACAACCTGATGAAGCTTAACGGAGACTACGCTACCATGTTTAACCACTTCCAGCTGGGAGACACTCCGTACATAGAGGTGTCTGTCTGTCTGTCTGTCTGTCTGTGTGTCTGTTTGTTTACCTGTACGTCTGTCTGACTGTCCATCTGTCTGTCTGACTGTATCTCTCTGTGTGTCTCTCTGACTGTGTTTCTCTTTGTTTCTGTCTCAGGCTCCCAGCAGGAAGTCCAGCGGCTCTCAGAGGAAACCAGCAGACAGTAAACCAGGATCAGTGAAGAAGAACAGGCCTGTCGTCAAGGACAACGGTAACAGAAACTTTATTCAAACGTCCACAGTGACAGAGGAAACAGACCTTAGTTCTTTACGTATGTTTTACTGTTTCCCTCTGTCTGGCCATGTGACCTGAAGGGGAGGAGCAGCAGTGTGGGGGCGTGGCCTGGCCTGCGTTTCGGCGCTACATGGCTGCATGCGGTGGCTCCGCCTCCTGCCTGCTCATCCTGGCTCTGTTTGTTCTCAACGTGGGAAGCTCCGCCTTCTGCCAGTGGTGGCTCAGCTACTGGATCAACCAGGGCAGCGGGGTGAGCTGAGCATGCTCAGTGTGTCCTCCTCATCCGTCTCCTCATTTCACCTACTTGCACTCACTTTTGCCGTATCTCCTCCTGACTTGTGTCCTCTCATGACTCCTCCCTCTCCTCTTCTGTTTTTCTAGAACACCACGGTAACCCAAGGCAACAGCTCGGCAGTGAGCGTCAGCATGAAGGACAATCCGATGATGCAACAGTATGCTGCCATCTACGCCTCCTCCATGGGAGTCATGCTGCTCTTTAAGCTTTTTAGAGGCGTCGCCTTCGTCAAGGTCTGGACCACATGATTCTGCTGACTGATCTTATTGTCCGGTCTGGGTCAGATGGTTCAGTCTGGGTCAGCCTGTCTGGTCCAGTCTACATCAGTTGGTTGAGTCTGGATTATTAGTCTTGTTCAGTCAGGATCAGATGATTCAGTCCAGTCCAGGTTGATGTTGAGTCTTTGCTTGTGTCTCTTCAGGGAACTCTGCGAGCGTCCTCCAAGCTGCATGACGAGCTCTTCCATAAAATCCTTCGCTGCCCCATGAAGTTCTTCGACACAACGCCAACTGGACGGATCCTCAACCGCTTCTCCAAGGACATGGACGAAGGTGAGGGTTGGAACCGGACCACAGTCCAAGGTTCTGTTCAGTAACTGTCTGAGTCATGACATGTTCTTCCTGTGACTCTCCCCAGTCGACACTCGTCTGCCCTTCCAGGCGGAGATGTTCATCCAGAACGTGATCCTGGTCTTCTTCTGCCTGGGAGTCATTAGCTGTGTGTTCCCCTGGTTCCTGGTGGCGGTGGGTCCTCTGGTTGTGCTCTTCATGGCACTCCATGGGGTCTCCAGGGTCTTCATCCGGGAGCTGAAGCGGTTGGACAATGTAACCATGTCACCCTTCATGTCCCACATCACCTCCAGCATCCAGGGCCTCGCCACGCTGCAGGCCTACGGCCGGGAACAGGACTTCCTCAACAGGTAGGTCTGGTTCAGAACCAGGAACCAAACTGCCCTGAGATCCAGAGCGTCACTGTGGAGGTGAACACCAGACTGTGTGTTGTTGCCTCCAGGTACCAGGTTCTGCTGGACCAGAACCAGGCTCCTTTCTACCTGTTCAGCTGTGCTATGCGCTGGCTGGCAGTTCGTCTGGATGTGATCAGCGTGGCTCTGATCAGCACCACCGCCCTGATGATGGTCCTGATGCATGGGCAGATCTCTCCTGCCTACGCTGGCCTTGCCATCTCCTACGCTGTGCAGGTGATTCTGATGGAGACACGTGTATGTTTACGCTCTTGTGATCACTGTTATTGTGGTACTTGACATATAGATTTGACCTCTACTGGTCAGAGGAGGAAGAGATGAAACTTCAGTAGGAACCAATTAAATCAAGAAAAAAAGTACATTTATTCTGCAGATAGCAGCAAACAAAACAACAAATGTGGGTGGAATATATTATGAATGTCATTCAGGGAGTCTGGAATGAGTCATCCTCTTCATTTACCTCCTTGAACTCGGCCATGTTGAGGTCAGAGTCAGAGGCACCGGAAGTGTTTTTCTTACTTGTTTTTTAATGTCCTAAAACAAACTAACTTCAGGGGTTCCTTCACCGTCAGACCAAGATCAGGAGAAAACCCTAAAGTAAACATTTTAGGGAAACCCTGAGAAGACACGGAGAGGTGAGGAAACCAGGAGAGGAAACAAGTGAGGAGGACGAATTTCAGATACTGAAGAAACAAATGTGTGTGTGTCAGTTAACAGGTTTGTTCCAGTTCACGGTGCGTTTGGCTTCTGAGACTGAAGCTCGGTTCACCTCAGTGGAGAGGATCCATCACTACATCCAGGTACTGGGAGCAGCATCTTCTTCTGCTGGTTACACTGGTTTTCCAGTTTTTAAGACTCTTAGTGCTGTGATACGAAAAAGTTCTGAAGGAAGTTCTGGTGCTGATTTGCTTTCTGTGTTTCAGTCGCTGTCCCAGGAGGCTCCAGCTCGGGTCAGAGGTCGGCCCCCTCTGATGGACTGGCCCCAGCAGGGGGAGCTGGTGTTCAAGGAGGTGGAGATGAGGTACCAGGAGAACCTCCCACTGGTCCTGAACAAGATCTCCTGCACCATACGGCCCAAAGAGAAGGTTGGCATCGTGGGGAGGACCGGATCAGGTAGGCAGGAAATGGAGTTAACTGGCAAACACCCAGAGTGCTGTACTGCCCTCTGGTGGTGCAACTGTTTCTGTTTCTGCCTGTAGAGGACATTGTTTCTGTCGTCCCAGTCATTCTGTCTCTCTGTCCTCAGGGAAGTCTTCTCTGGGCGTGGTCTTGTTCCGGCTGGTGGAGCGTTGCGGCGGCTCCATCCTGATCGACGGCGTGGACATCAGTGACATCGGACTGGCCGACCTTCGCAGCAAACTGTCCATCATCCCTCAGGACCCGGTTCTGTTCAGCGGGACAGTCAGGTAGGAACACCTGAGAGAACCTGACATGTGGACGGTGTAGACTTCCTGTCCTCTGATGTTCTGTAGCTGATCAGGTGAGTCTCGATGTGTCCTCAGGTCCAACCTGGACCCCTTTAACCAGTACAACGAGGAGCAGATCTGGGACGCTCTGGACAGGAGTCACATGAAGGAGTGTGTAAGTCCAGCGGATTTATCTTCTTCTTTGTCTTCACTACTTCCTCTGTCCTACAGCGCCACCAACCTGTCTGTCTCTCTGGTCGTCTGTTTCTCAGGTGTCCCAGCTGCCCCTGAAGTTGGAGTCGGAGGTGGTGGAGAACGGAGACAACTTCTCTGTGGGGGAGAGACAGCTGCTGTGTGTCGCCAGAGCTCTGCTGAGACAGTGCAAGGTGAGAGACAGACGGGTCAAACAGAGACAGACAGATACATCTAAAAGACAGACAAGTTTATTAGAGACAGACGGGTTCATCAGCCGTCTGATTAGACAGGTTAGAGCCCCTCCCCCTGTGTTCTGTCCTCTGATTGGCTGCTCTGCTCTCAGGTGCTGATCCTGGACGAGGCTACGGCAGCGATGGACGCTGAGACGGACGCTCTGATCCAGGAGACCATCAGGAGCTCGTTCCAGGACTGCACCACGCTGACCATCGCTCACCGCCTCCACACCGTCCTCGCCTCCGACCGCATCATGGTGCTCAACCAGGGACAGGTACCGGCCAATCAGAGCACACCAGTGTAACAAAGTCACTATAAGTCCAGTATAGCTCCAGTAGACACGTGTATAACACCAATATAACACCAGTACAGCACCAGGATACACCATTATAACACCAGTATGCACCAGTGGACACCTATATAACACCAATGTAACACCAGAAAAGCACCAGTATACACCGTTATTACACCTGTATCCACCAAGGTAACACAAGTATACGTCATCATAACACTAGTATCTACCAATATAACACGACATCCTCAGGTATAAAACAAGTATAACACCATTATACACCATTATACACCAGTGTCCACCTGATAACACCAGTATTACACCATTATACACCAGTATCCATCTGATAACACCAGTATTACACCATTATACACCAGTATCCACCTGATAACACCAGTCTTACACCAGTATTACACCATTATACACCAGTGTACATCTGATAACACCAGTATAACACCATTATACACCAGTATCCATCTGATAACACCAGTATTACACCAGTATCCACCAGAAACTGCTCTGATCACTGGCCCTCTTCTGTTATTGGCTCAGGTGGTGGAGTTCGACGAGCCGTCCAGGCTGCTGGCCAATGAAAACTCTCGGCTGTGCTCGATGCTGGCTGCCGTGGAGAACAAGATCTCAGTGCGAGGTTGAGGAGGAGGAGGAGGAGGAGGAGGAGGATGAGGGCTGTCCCAGTGCTCCCATTCCTCCCAGTTTGAGCTGAAGGTGCTGTGAGTCCTGTACTGTAAGACTCTGGATCTCAGAGTCGAGTCACTGACGTTACTGCTGTTGCTTTTTTGCAACATGTTTGTCTTTAATCATGTTTTCGTGGGTTTTTACGACCTGATTTGAAGCAGGTCTGATTATCGTCGTTGCTGCTGCTGTGACCTGGCATCACGTGATTGGTTGCTCAGGTTTCAGTAGTTTCTTCTTGTAAAAAAAAAAGAAAAAAGAAAAAATGTCCAAAACTGTTAATTTTAATCTTCTTAACCTTTAAACATTTTTAGATTTATTATTAGTCACGTTCGGTTTGACTGGACTGAAAGTTTGACTCAGAAACTGATTCATTCGCTCGACCGCCGACACAGACATGATGTTCAAACTGTAGGTTATTGATTTACAGCAGCAGATGTAGTACCTGGACTGATTATGTGTCAAAAATAACAAGGAAGTGTTTTTGCAGTATACAAAAGAACGTGGAGATGTGTGAGCTTTTCTTGCCTTTTTTTTTTAAATAGTTTTTTCATTTTTGCCTTTTTCAGTCTGCCGCCCTCCACAGGACCGACGTCAGAGCTACATCTCAAATCATCAGAGTTTCACAATCATTCCTTCTTCACCATCTCTGATTGGCCTGAAATTTGGCATAAAATATGGATATTTTATAAAGACATTCAGCTGCATATGGTTGACTTCTGCATGAGCATTTTTGTTTTTGTTAATTCGTGCTCACCCATACTCAGAGATTATTGGATCTACTTGTCCAATATTGTAAATTCTGGATCAATGTCATGATGAGAAACAACAGTGAACATTTCATACGTTTATCTTTAATGGTTCCTGAGATGTTGTTGTTCAAACTGCCTCAGATTTTAATGTGCGAAAGAACCTGCTGAAAGTAGAAGCTAACATTTCACAGATACCATTTTAAATATCCAGAGTTTAAGTAAATCCGAGATGGTTGAGCAGAAGAACCCTGATGATTCGAGATGGAAAACCCAAATGTAAAATGTAAAAGAAAAAAAAAAGCTCATTAACTCCGTACACTAACGTCACCATGTTTAACTGTAGCAGACATCAGAAAATATACGAACATAAATGACTGAATTAAGAAAATCTTTATTTGCACTTTGTTGTTCTCCATTAAACCTTCTAAAATCTAAACTCTAAACTTGTTCCCACCAGTGAAGCAGGTTAAAGATGCTCTCAGCTGTGATAAAAACAGGAAGTCCTGCATTAGTATTATACAGATGTTAGTTTGGGTTCATGAGGCTGCAGCCAGACAGCAGGTGGCGCTGCTGCACGGCCAAAACCACTTTAACAATATAATCGCATAGAAACTGATAAGTTTTGATGAAATATAGATAAATAAAAGCAAGAGCAGTGACTGCGCTCAGACTTGTCGAAGCTGCTGATTAAACTTTCCTGATTTATGGAGTTCAGAAATGTACCATAAATATGTTATCTGCTGTATTACACTTTAAATATTAGATTTTTGTTTAAAA
Organism: Stegastes partitus; assembly: GCF_000690725.1. Taxonomy (NCBI): domain Eukaryota; kingdom Metazoa; phylum Chordata; class Actinopteri; family Pomacentridae; genus Stegastes; species Stegastes partitus. Next base: position 65,551 of record NW_007579049.1, on the reverse strand, counting down.
TGCTGCTTCTGCTGGAACTCCGTTAAATCACATATTTAAATGTTTTTCAATAAGTTATTAAAGTAGCTCAGTATTAAAGTAGGAAGCTGCAACAGAAGCTGTTGTATTTTTGCAGTATCAGTAATCAGCCTGCAGGGGGCAGCGCAGAGGCGCCGCCTGTACAGAGAAACACTCACAATCAGTCCGATCCTCTTCAGTGTGACGTTTGTTGTGTTTTATTCTGTTTTCTGTGAGAACCGGCCACGTCAGACTCACCTGTCCGTTCGACTCGTTGACTTCCTGTCCAGGTGAACGTCAGCCGACGGACACTAACTGCCAACAGGAAGTGGAGTGGAAGTTGTGTCATTTTGTATTTTGGATACGTGAGCGAGCAGCTGTGTAGAAACGTGTCTGTGTTTGTGTGTCTGCTGTACTTTTCTAACAGCCTTATAGCATGACGACTTCATAACTGCCAATAAAACTATTTTAAGACGAACGCTGTGTCTCCTGCTGCTTCCATTAATTAACCTTTAATTGGTCAAAATGAAACTTTAATACGTCCACAGCCAAATACAAAAGGTCACCGAGTCACCAGCTGCTGCTGCATCGAGTCGCTTCGAGAGCTTTTATCAACCTGTTTGTGTAAAATGAGTTTAAATGAAGTGTACAAATACAAATGTGCGATAATAACTGTTTGAATGAATGAATAAATAAATGCATAGATGAATGAATAAAATGAAAAATTGATATTTGAATGAATGAATACATAAATAAATGCATAAATAGATGAATGAATGAATGAATGAATTAGTAAATTCATACATAAATCAATGTTTGAACAAACCAATCAATACATAAATAATTAATTGTATAACTGAATGGATGAATGAGTGAATGAATTGCTGCAGCCTCCTGTTGATCACTTACACCAGGGGTGTCCAATCCTGGTCCTGGAGGGCCACAGTCCTGCATGTTTTAGATGTTTCCCTTCGTCCAACACACCTGATTCAAATGATCAGCTCATCATCAAGCTCTGCAGAAGCCTGATAACGATCCTGATCATGTGAATCAGGTGTGTTGGACGAAGGGAAACATCTAAAACATGCAGGACTGGACACCCCTGGTTTACACAAATGAATGAATGAATTAATAAATGGTTGGATGAGTGATTGAATACACGCATAAATGAATGAATGAATAGATACATGAAGAAATGTTTACATTAATGAGTGAACAGGGGAATGGATGAAGAAATTCATAACTGAGGGAAGGAATTACATGAATGAATGAATGATTAAATGAATGAATAGGTAAATTAATTCATCAATTGATGAATGGATGAATGCGTTCATTCATAGATAAATGGTTGCATAAATTGTTTGTATAATGAATGAATGAATGAAAAAAAGGTGAATGGATGCGTGAGTAAATGAACGAATGAATGGAGGAAAAAAAGCTGGGTAGTACAAAACATGAATGGATGAATTAATTATTGACTGCAGCAATATGTTGTCTCCTTAAATAATGCATAAATGAGTGAATACATGAATGGAAAGATGGATGAATGAGTGAATAAAAAAATTAATGAACTAATAGATTAAATACTTAATAAGTGAATAAATGAATTAGCTAATTACCGCAGCCTCCTGTTGAGGCTTCACCTAAATAAATGTGTAAATGAATGAATGAATGATTGAATGAATGAATGAATGAATGAATGAAAAAAGCCAAGTAACAGAGAATGAATGGATTAATTAAATAATGACTGCTAATGTTTGATCATGTTTAGATGAATAAATGAATGAATGATAAATGGGTGAATGAGTGAATAAAATATAAATAATTATTAAATGAAATACTTGATAGATGAATGGATGAATTGGCTAATTACCGCAGCCTCCTGTTGACGCTTCACCTAATTAATGAATGAACCGGTGAGCTGATGAATGGCAGCTGCTCCCGGCCGGACCTCCGTCGTGTCCCCGGTGCTCCACAGCGCCCCCTGCGGCCTGCTCAAACTTTTCTCCCGCTGTTGTTACTTCCTGTTTTGTCCGGAGCGGAGCCTCCTCCGTCCTCTCGGTCCTGTCGGTCCTCCGCCGGTGTCTTCTGTGTCTTTGTTCTCCGGAGTGTCCGTCCTCCGTCTCCGCCTCGGTCCTCCCCGGCTCACCGCTCACCTCCAGCTAACAGCAAGACACCGGGAGGACCTGGATCCAGTGACCGGGACGCAGAGCAGGGAGCCGGGCTGAGCTCACAGGAGGAGCCGGTGTCTGTGTGGTTCTCCTGATGGATTTTACATAAATGTTTGTCCTCTAAAGCCCACAATAATGCGCTCTGCGAGGCTAATGCTAATTACACTGTGCGCTGATTAGCCGGCTCTGCTAACCAGGTCAGGTAAACTAGTTAAACTAGTCAGTGTTCTGACCTCTAACTCACATTTCTGCTCCGCTTAAAGTGCCTGTTTTTTAAAGCTACTCTGGTGCGCTAGAGCTGCTAATTTACACAGCAGCTAGCCGCGACGGAAACTGGCTCCAAGTCTAGTTTGAGTTGGTGAAACTGAGTTTTTTAGCATTTAGTTCCGAGGGTGAAGCTGTCTTCTTGGTTTAAGTGTCCTTAAGCTTTTTTATTTGAGGTTTCAGTTCAGGTGGACTTTATTTCACTTGTTTTTTGAATGTAGTTTGGCCCGTTTTATAGAGTCAGGCAGAGTCTAGTTCAAAACTAGGTTTAAATGTAGACGAGGTTTGGTTAAACCGTGTTTAAACGGGCTAAAAGCCGACTCTAAATATAGGACAGTCCAGCAGATTTAAGAGACGCTGGTTTAAGGTCAGTTGTGGCTCACAAGTGTCCTTATTGGTGTTAATTTTTAATCTAGATTTGGCTTTGAGTTAAATTAGACGTTTCGTCAATGAGGTTTTGAATGCAGAGTCGTGTTAAGCTGAGGGCTAAACTTAGCTAGTATCTGAAGTAAAACTAGGCTCACGTGTAGACTAAGAGGTTTTAGCTTGACTACAACAGAGTTTAGGTTTGGTGAACTGGTCTCACGTGGAACTAGGTTAGAAATGTAATTGGTACTGGGTTTAATGTGGATCTAGAACCCGAGTTTTAACTCTGTTTGGGTCACAAGTGTCTTCATTAGTGTGTATTTCCAATCAAAAGCTAAATTAGGCTTTTGTTTAATGAGGGTTTGAATGCAGGTTGCCTTTGACAACATAACATCAGTGTCTGCTGGATTAAACTGGGCTAAAGTTAAGTCTTGGGCTTAAACTGGGCTGCTGGTGTTAACTACTATTATTCTTATTGGAGTTTTGAATGCAGTCAGTCTGGAACACAGAGACTTAGAGTCACTCCAGTTTGGTGAAACTGGTTTTAATGGGCTACACCTGGGCCTTAAATGTTGCTACGTAATCCTGTGTTAAACTGGGCTCTACGTGTAGTCTGTGCTGGGTTTACTGGTATCCAGAAGCACCCAGTCCCCGTTTAGTAAGTGTCCTTATTTATTTCTGGTTTAAATAAAGGTTGGGTTTTGAATGCAGGGCTGCTGTGGTTTAAACGGGACCTTAGCTGTTGTCACACCTGGTTCTGGTCCTGTTCCAGTACAGACAGTCCGGGTTGGTTCTGAAGTTTAAAGCCCTCCTCTGGTCTTTGTTGATGCAGTTAGTCCGGGTCTAAGCGGGGTTTAGTCCTGGGCTTAGCTCCCACCATGGCAGAGCTCCACCAGACCCCCACCTCGTTGTGCTGCTGCCGTAAATCCCTGCCGGTCTCTGGGGCCCGGTGCGTTGGGGAGTCCGGCCGGCCCTCGGCAGGTCCGGTTCCCGGGTCCCCACGGTGCCCCCTGGTGGACGTGGCCTCGGCGTCAAACTTCAGGTGCTTCCAGCTGCGCCACTTCCACCTGGACCTGCGGCTGAACTTTGCGGTGAAAGAGATGAGCGGCTGGCTGGTTCTGGACCTGGTTCCGGTCCAGCTAGGGGTCTGCACATTGGTTCTGGACACCCACCCCTCCTTGTTAATCCACTCCATAGACTGTAAGGTCCCCGGGGCCGGACTGGAAGAACCCGTCTCCCTTACATACCGGGTCGACCCGTTCACGGACTACGGCTCATCACTCAACATCAGCCTGCCCACTGCAGCGGTGAAACCCGGCCGGCTGATCCAGATCACAGTACGATACACGACCACCGACGGCCCGGCGGTAAGGAAACCCAGAACACGTCCTTCTTACTGTCACTGTGACGCTAAACCAACACCAGAACCTCCTGAGTGCTGGTTTTGGACTTGGCTTTAGGACTTACTCTGCCTGAAAAATTCTGAACTATTTCTGGACTCATTTTGGACCGCTGTAAGACTTGTTTTTAGACTTGGCTTTGGACTGGTTTTAGACTGATTTTGGACTTGGTTTGAGGTTGAGTTTTGGACAGGTTTTGGACTTGGTTTTAGACTAGCACTGGACTGGTTTTAGACAGGGATTTAGACTGAATTTGGGCTTCGTTTTAGACTAATTTTGACCTAGTTTTAGACTTGAGTTTGGACTTGGTTTTGTACTTGTATTAACACTGGCTTGAGACTGAGTTTTAGACTTGGTTTTATTAGTTTTAGACTGGGTTTTAGACTTGGTTTTATTAGTTTTAGACTGGGTTTTAGACTGATTTTAGGCTTTATTCTACACTTGGTATCAGAGTGGCTTCAGACTGATTTTGGACTTGGTTTTAGGCTGTCTCTGGACTGGTTTTAGACTGGGATTTAGACTAATTTTAAACATAGTTGGAGACTCATTTTGGGCTTGGTTTGTTCTGATTTTGGACTTGGTTCTGGGTTGGTTTGAGAATCGTTCAGACTGGTTTTACATTTGGTTTTTAGACTGGTTTTGGGCTTGGTTTCAGACTTAGTTTTTACTGGTTTTAACTGATTTTTATAATGAGTTTGGACTTGGTTTTAGACTGGGCTCAGAGTTAGTTTTAGACTTGGTCTTACACTGGCCATGTGAGTATTTAGACTGAGTATGTGGACTTGGTTTTGGACTGGTTTCGAGCTTAGGTGTAAAATAGTTTGGGACTGGTTTTAAGCTTGGTTTTAGACTTGGTTTAAACTGATTTGAGACTGTTTGGACTTCAGTTGAGGCTGAATTTAAACTTGGTTTTGAACTTGGTTTTAGACTTAGTTTTGGACTGGGTTTGGGCTTGGATTGATTTTGGACTTGGCCTTAGACTGGTTTTGGATCTAATTTATGCTAGACTCAGACTTCGTGATGCTGTGTTCAGGACTCGGTCGGGTCCAGACCATCGATTGAAGGTTCTTTCAGATTCTGGCAGGACGTTTGGACTCTTGGTCCGGCTGCAGATTCAGTCGCTTCCTGATGGAGACGGTTGGATGTAGCTGTAACTCTGAGACCCCGGTACTGATCCTGATCCTGGTTCTGTCCGTCCTCAGATCTGGTGGCTGGACTCGGAGCTGACCTGTGGACAGACTCGTCCTCTGGTCTTCACTCAGGGCCACTCGGTGTGCAACCGCTCCTTCTTCCCCTGCTTCGACACGCCGGCTGTGAAGAGCACCTACACCGCCACGGTCCGGGTGAGTCCGGACCCCCGACCTTCAGGTCCACAAATCAGCTTTAGCTCCAGAACCAGCTGCAGCCACAGCAGGGAAAAGACCTGAACGATGGGTGGAGGTTGTTTCTCTGTTGGCCTGTGTGTCCTGCTCACTTTCCCGTTTAATCAGAAGATTAAATCAACTGAGAACATATTTGGTCTCATTAGATCAACAGGAAGAAAACAGGACGCAGCAGAATTTAAATAAGATCAACTAGTGGCTGCAGGAGAGGCTAGCTGGCATGTGACGGATGTAAGAAAAATAGATTAAAGTAAGTCAATTTAAATAAGAATATAATAAAATCCCTGGAAAGACGTATTTGAAAGATGATGAAAGAAATACAACAAAAATATCAGAAACATTAGTGAAAATATGGTCCCCAAATATTACTAAAATATCCAACAAAAATGTGCTAAATATCTAATTAATAGTATTATTTTAATTAATAGTGGTGAATTGAAAAATAAATTAATATTTAAATATTATTCAAATAACAAAAATCCAAACATATATATATTAGTTATATCAAGAGATGGATCAGTGACATGTTCCAGTGCACAGGACAATACTTAAAAAAAAACATTAAATATCAAAGTAGAAGTTTTGAAATATTGATAAAAATTTGGGCAAAATATGATTTCAAAACTAGAAAATGACCTTCAAATAGAAAGAGACGCGTTTCATTCCGTCTACATTAATATAACGTCTCGTTCTTCCTCCTCAGGTCCCGGACGGAGTCACGGTTCTGATGAGTGCGTCTCGGAGTTCCTATTCCAAACAGGACCGAGTCTTCCAGTTCTCCATGGAGTACCCCGTCCCGTCCTACCTGGTGGCGCTGGTGGCCGGAGAGCTGCAGCACGTCGACGTCGGGCCGAGGTCGGTTCCGCCTGGACGGTCCGATTGGAAAGAAAAATAGAAAACACCAGAGTTTGTGAAGGTCTTATTGTCAGCTGCAGAAAAACGTTAATACTCAAAGTTTCTCACATGAGATTGATTGATCAGCAAAAAGTGACCTGAATGTGTGCAGATTATTAATTAAAATGATTATTAGATAAATATGAGAAAATGTTTGAATGATGCAAAAATTAGTTACACGTGATTAGTGTCAGTAAAACAGACATGAATAAAATATGTGAAAATATGTTGAATCTGGGAAAAATATAAATGTCTGAATGATAGAATTAAAATGTTTTTTTTTTTTAAATGAGAGCTATATGCCAAAAATATCCATAAAATCATAAAAACATCACTGAGATAACCAAAGAAGTATTTGTAAATATCACACATATTACTAAAATCACAAATATCTCAAAATATTGCTAAAATCTCAGAAAAATAATACTCAAACATCTGATGATATAAATATCTTTATATATATCCAAAAATTTCCCAAAGCAATAATTTGTCAAATATCGTAATGATGTTATTAAGACATTAATTAAAATTCTGAGAAAAAGAATCCTGAAATCAAGAAATATAGAACTACTGGTAAAACATCTGAGAAAAAAAATCCCCAGAATATCTGTAAAATTCTAGAAATTACTTTTAAATATTTCTAAAAATCTTTTATACCTGTGAAGCATCAGTGACTTTCCCCCCGAAAAATAAACATCAGAAAAATAATATTAAAATATTTGAAGTGTGTTTTGTTAGAATTCGTTCAATCTCCTTCCAGGAGTCGTGTGTGGGCGGAGCCATGTCTGCTGTCCTGTGCGGTGAAGAAGCTAGGGGGCAGCGTGGAGCGCTGGCTGGGCGTCGCCGAGGACCTGTTCGGACCTTACCTGTGGGGCAGGTGAGCCTTTAAACGCCAACAGAGCTTTATTTAAAACGCCGGTGACGACAGCAGCACTGACCGAGCTGATCCTCAGGTGTGACATCGTCTTCCTCCCCCCCTCCTTCCCCATCGTCGCCATGGAGAACCCCTGCCTCACCTTCATCATCGCCTCCATCCTGGAGAGCAGCGAGTTCCTGCTGATCGACGTCATCCACGAGATCGCCCACGGCTGGTTCGGCAACGCCGTCACCAACGCCACCTGGGAGGAGATGTGGCTGAGCGAAGGGCTCGCCACCTACGCCCAGCG
>NW_007579049.1:55600-57571 GCF_000690725.1 Stegastes partitus | reverse complement strand
GTGAAATAGTACAACTATTATTATGATATTATCACCACTGAGGCCTGCAGTAGTACTTCTGATAATCCTACTGATCCTAGCGTACTGCTGCTACGATGCTAGCGCTGCTATCGTCCACACACTGTCGACCGTCTAACGTGTCACAGCTGAAGCAGTAAGACTCCTCCCTCTCCCTCTCCCCCTCCCCCTCCCCCTCCCTTTCCCGTCTCCAGGTGAGGCGTTCACCTGCCTGGAAACCGTCGTACGATTGGACGCCCTCCACAGACAGCTGCGTCTCCTTGGAGACAACAACCCAGTGAGCAAACTGCAGGTCAAGTTTGAGCCAGGTAACCTCACACACACACACACACACACACAGATACAACCAGGTGTGATACAGGTGAGGTCACCTGAGCGTTTCCTGCCCCTCCCCCTCCAGGTGTGAACCCCAGCACTCTGATGAACCTGTTCACCTACGAGAAAGGCTTCTGCTTCGTGTCCTACCTGTCTGAGCTGTGTGGAGACGTGCGGCGCTTCGACTGCTTCCTCAGGGTCAGAACACACACACGAGTACACACACACATAAACTTACATACATACATGTATGAATATATACAAATATGTAAACAGGTACACGAGTGTTCCTCAGATACTTCTGGTCAGAACCGTCGACTGCAGCTGATATTTCCATAAATTTGGTTGTGACACAGAAACACGACATCATGCTTTACATGAGCATCACACACCCTCCGTCTGTGTGTGTGTCTGTGTGTGTCTGTGTGTGTTTGTGTTTGTGTTTCCAGGACTACATCTCAGAGTTCAAGTTTAAGAGCGTGGTGGCCCAGGACCTCATCGACTACTTCCTGGGTTACTTCCCGGAGCTGAAGGACGCCGCCGTCGCTCAGAGAGAAGGTCTGGACTCGTTTCCACCCACTGAGTCGGGCCCCGGTGACCCCTCCCCCTCTGTGACATCACTTCCTGTGTGTTTGTCCTCAGGTCTGGAGTTCGAGCGCTGGCTGAGCGGCTGTGGACCTCCTCCGTACGAGCCGGACCTGTCGGCGGGCGGCGCTCTGATCCGACCCGTCCAGGACCTGTGTGAGCTGTGGAGGAGCTCCGACCCCCCCGACCTGCAGACGCTCTCCACCTTTGACCTCTCAGCCTGGAGCACCTTCCAGATCGTCCTGTTCCTGGACCGCATGTTGGACCACTCGCCGCTGCCTCACGGTACACTGTTTCATATACACGTCTTATATGTACACAACTTCACCCCTAAAACGCAGTATGTACACCTCTGCATGTACACCACCATACATACATCACCATGGTTACACCTCCACCTCCGTACTCATCCCACCAGTACTTCTACCACCATACGTACACAGCTATACGTAGCCCTCCACAGCTTCCTGAGTTGTCCGTGTTTAATTAGATTTATTGATCATCGATTGTCTGTGTGTCTCAGATGTGATGGTGAGTCTGTCGGGTTCCTACTCGTCGCTGTTCGACGGTCTGAACGCTGAGGTCCAGATCCGCTGGCTGCAGATGGTGGTGAGGAACACGTTCTACCCCGACCTGCCGCGAGTCCGAGCCTTCCTGCACAAACACGTAAGAACCAGCGTCCATCACACATGTTCGTCTACATACAGCAGATTCAGTCATCTGGACCTCTGATGTTCTGCTGAAGTGAACAGAACAGACCCGGAGCAGACTGGTGGTGGATCTCTGAAAGTGGTTCTGGGAGTTTTTGCGTCTTTGTCTTTGTTACGTTGTGCTCATTTTGCATCTGTTTGTTTTCGTTTTGCGTCTGTTTGAGCCGTTTTAATCTCTTATTCTGTGTTTCTTTGTGCTCATTTTGCATGTGAGTTTATTGGAGCGTCTTTGTGGCCCGTTTGTGCTGAAGAGGTGGTTCTGTTTGCTTTGAATCACCTTCTGTTTATGTTCATCTGGCATCCTCTGCTGTTTGCTTTTGTCTCTCTGTGGCCAGTTTGTGTC
>NW_007579049.1:47289-54965 GCF_000690725.1 Stegastes partitus | reverse complement strand
CCCGCCGCCTCACAGCAGCCGCCTGCTGCCACGGCAACCGCCTCCCCTGCTGCCGGGACGACCGCCGCCATCGCTCTGCGGGACGTTAACGTCTCGGCGTGACGCCGTCCCGCGCCGGGCTGCGATTGGTCGGCGGTGACAGGTTCGGACAGGTTGCCACGACGACTGCAGCAGCAGCAGGTTTAAACACTGTGAGGAGGAACAAGTTTCACTCCAGAGACTTCAAAGGGTTGAATAAAGGAGGAAGTGGCTGCCTTCAAACCCTGAGCTGCTCAAACTGTGGCCCGCGGCCCCGAGACGGGTCCCCTGATGGGACCCAGCAGGTCTACACGTTTTTATTTAACTTGAAACGAGACGTCAGAGTTTCAGTCACGTCGTCGGACTCGCTGATCGTCCTGATGTGTGATTCTCTGACCTCAGCAGAACCTTTAAGAACTAATATCTGCTTTTTAATTCACTGAAGTCAAACGTGATCAGAGGTTTGACTCGAAGCTTAACTCATGTCAGCAGATCAACCGGCGCTCCGACTGTCTCTGTATTTATTTCCCGACGCTGCCGTGTCTCATGGTACAGTTTGGTTTTCCACTGCAGGAACCTTTTAGGGCGACTTGAGCCTCTGATGAGGAACCGTCCCTGTAGAACATCTTTCAGAGGAAAAAAACTGTTTCTGCTCCAGACAAACACTGACGTCTTTCTGCCGTCTCCACGTCGACGCCATCTTAAACTCACCACATAGACCAACGGAACAAACATCCATCATTGTTTTTAACACACAAGCTTTCAGATTCGGCACCACAGTGAAAACACCTGATGATGGTTTTGTTCCTGCAGTCGGAAACTGTTCAACATTTAACGTCCCGGAGGAGCTTCTTCCGGTTTGCTGAGCCGTGATTGGTTCAGGAGCGATGAGGCCGGTGATGTGATTGGCTGAGAGCGGATCCTGCTGCACCTGAACTGAGCAGAACTAAACTCCCAAGACTGAAATCTTTCACTAAATTAACCGACAGATCATTCGCTAAAAGCCTGTTCAGACCTTCTACCATCTCGTCATGTTTTATTTCGAGCTGAAACGAACGGGTGGACTTGAACGCAGCCCGACCGGGTTTGAATAAACTCTACCTCCATCTGATCCCGACTCACCTGCAGACCCACAGAACCTCCAGTTCTGCTCCATGAAACCTACAAACCAGCAGACTTCACCAGAGTGGCCTTACGCTGCCTTCGCTGCAGCTGGGAACCGAGACGTTCGACGTTGATGCGACCGTTTCTACCTGAAATCACCAGCAATAACGTTCCAGGTGTTTGAGCGGAGGAACAGAAAGTTAAATTTACAGGTTTGAATGCGGAAAACAGACGACTGAACAGACACGACTGATTTGCCAAGCATTTATTTCAGGCTCCTGAACACCGTGAGCGCTGAAACGTCCCACCGTTCCCAGCTGACACTGAACGCTTCTGCAGACAGATTTATAATGAATGTGTGACAGAAATAAAAACACTTGAAACCGAACTGATCAGCTGTTTTTCTTTAACCTGCAGTTTGTGTTTGATTTGAACATCAACAGATAAATATGTTAAACAATTAGAAATAAAAATGACACACACCAACATAAATGTTTTATATTCTGTTATTTTTTTCTAACAAGTGAAAACAGTAAAAGCAGAAAAACGTTTTGTTACTGCAAGAAAAACGACAAATTTATTAAATTTCTGAACTAAAATCCTGGTTTTAATTCTCATTTCGAACCGGAAATGTGAAGTCAATTTTTAATTTACTCGACCAGTACAAGGAAGTACCGAAGCGCTCCCTTCACAATAAAAGCAGAGCGTGTTAAAGATGATTCAGCTTTTTTTTGTTTTTTCATCTCGTGACAGTTTTTTTTTATGTTTAATTGAACCACAGCTCCTAAAGTCTTTGCCAGCATTAACTTCAGCTCCCTTAAAGTTAATTTAAGGCCACTAAAATTAAAAAAGTCTGCTGGAGGCAGGAAGGTTTACGTAGGATATAAACTAATGCAGGAGATCTAATGTTGTTGTTTCTGACTGCTGCTATTTATACTGAAATAATAAATGGTGAAAATCTGACAAAGTGCCAGAAAAAACCCAACAACATTGTTTTAAACTGAGGCAAAGTATAATATTAAAAAAAAGAAATCTGCAAAACAATTATGTTTGAAACTGATTTAAATATCAGACAAAACATCTGTAAAATAAGAGTTTAGTTTTGTTATCAAATAATGTTTTTGCTGATTGAAATACAGTTTAAAAGTTGTCATTTTAATCAAATATTGTAAAAGAACCTATCAGCATTTAAATAAACTGGTTTTAATAAAATTAATGAATCAGCAATTTGAAATTACTTAATAAAACAAAACATTAAAATAAATTTACCCGTTAGATGTGGATTACTAGAATAAATCAGAATAAAAGGTTCGTACTGCAACTAAAATAACTGATGTGAACATTAATACAGTAAATGAAATTACTCCTCATCAAATTTAAAGGTGGATTTAGTTCTTTAGAAAAAAGACTGAAAAGTATCTGAAGATAGAATCGATTTACTTTAGAAAATGCAAGAAATTAATTGTCATGTTCTGTGTTTTGATCTCACTGTTTCTAAAGTTAAATTAAATATAGAGAGAAAGTTGCTCATAATTCTGTTTCAGCTGTGATTTTAAAATGCTGATTCTTCTTTGGAAATAGAAAAAGAGTTTATTTAACCCTGACACACTGTTCATACTTTATTAGGGAATTCCCTCATAGTCAGTGTCTACACCACATTATAAACCACAGATCTATTTAGAAAGTCACATTCATTTAAAATAAATAAATAAAAATACACATTAAATATGGTCTGGACAGTTTCACAGTTTCAAGATTCCCTCAAATCACCGTTTTTCTTGATTTGACTCACACTAGTAGATCTAAAGTCCATTTCTATGGATCTAATCTGACCTGGAACAGCTTCAGTGGACGAACATCTGCAGCATCTGTACAAAATATAACATCTTCAAATATTTTATTTTTTTGTCTATTTTGGGTCACTTTAGGAGAAACCATCGCATTTCAGGCTAAAAGACGTTTCGGGTGTTTTCCCTGCTGTCAAATGTCAAAACGGGTCCAGTTTGACCCAAAACAGTGCGTCAGGGTTCATCTGCAGAGTCATCCGCTCTTATTGTGAAGGAAACCGGAAGCGCTGCGGTGCCTCAGTGCGTGTTATTGACAGGCGGAGCAGACGGAGCATCACAGCAGCTGGAGACACATCTGGACCAGAACTGAGCGCGCAGTCACCGGACGGACCGGGGCGGACCGACGGGGACAGAGAGCGGCGGACGGAGCGGCGGAGCGGCGGACGGACCGACCGGAGCGGCGGGCGCCTCTCCGCCTCCCAGCATCCGTCTCCTGCAGGCCGGCGCGGGGCTCCGGGGCCGGGCCGCCGGTGCTCCATGGGGGACAGCATGGCGGAGGAGACCCGGGTCATCTACCACCTGGACGAGCAGGAGACCCCCTACCTGATCCGGATCAACGTGCCCGCGCAGCGCGTCACCCTGGCCGACTTCAAGCAGGTCGTGAACAAACCGAACGTGAAATTCTTCTTCAAGTCGGTGGACGACGACTTCGGGTGAGAACCTGCACCTGCTCCTCACTGGGCTGGAACACAGCACGTGCTAGAGACGGGCAGCTTCACCAACAATAAACATCAATAATAAATAACGATCATGTAAATAAACATCCTCATCGATAGTAAACAGATGTGAAGCTCTGAACTTCAGACATCAGCTGCTTCTCCTGAACATCACACAGAAAGGCTTCAGTTTAGATCATAGATCAGAGCCTCAGCTGTCATTTAATGTTCAACCGGAAATGAAAACCGAATCTATAAAAATATTAGTGATGAATTAAAAAATCTACACTTTGGTCACTTTGTTCCAAAACGACGTTCAAAAGTGTTTTTTCTCCGGTTTTGTTCCTGTTGTGTTGCTGAGTCGTCATGTCGCCTCATATCGTGTTGTATCGCATCATATCGCGCAGCTGCATCACGTCATGTCGCAGCGTTTTGTGTTGAGTCATGTGTTGTTGTGTTGTGTTGTGTTGTATATTGTGTCATATCGTTTTGTGTCATTGTATCATATTGTGTTGTGTTGCGTTGTCATCTATTTTGTTATGTTGTGTTGTGTTTTGTTGTGTTGTGTTGCCTTGTATTGTGTCATGTTTTAGTGTATTGTGTCATGTCATGCTGTGTTGTACAGTATTGTATCATATTGTGTTGTTTTATGTTGTGTTGTATCATATCTTATTGTATTGTGTTGTGTCATTTTGTGTTCTTCTGTATTGTGTCACACTGGGTCGTGTTGTATCGTATCATATCGTGTTGTGTTGTGATATAATGTGTTGTATCATGTTGTGTTCACATCGTTTCGTGTTAGCACGTTGTCATATTGTGTTGTGTGGTATTGCATTGTGTTGTATTGTGTTGCCATGTCCTGTTGTGTCGCATCATATCACAGCGTTTTGTGTTGTGTCACGTTGTGTTGTATTGTCTTGTATTGTGTTGTTGTGTTGTATTGCGTTATATTGTGTTACATTGTGTTATGTTTTGTTGTGTTTTGTTGTGTTGTGTTGTGTTGTGTTGTGTTGTATTGTGTTGTGTTGTGTCGTGTTGTGTTGTGTTGCATTGTGTTGTGTATCATGTCGTGTTGTTTATAATGTTATCATGCTCCGGTGTGCTTTGTTGTGTTGTATCATTTTGCGTCATATAAAACTGTGTTGTTAGATATCATATTGTGTGATGTTGTGTTGTGTAGTGCTACAACGTGTTGTATTATGTCGCGCTACGTTGTATCATATTGTATCACTTAGTGTTGCGTTGTGTATCCTGATGTGTTGTGTAGCATCATGTTGTATCACATTGTGTCACGTTTCATCATGTTGTCTTATGAGCTCAGTGTGTCGTGATGCGTTGAGTCATATCTCTAAAGATTTACAGGAAGTGCAGCAGGTTAGAATCACCAACATGAGCTCAGTTTCTTCACATTCTGCTCGTGTTCCTGTTCAGAGTCCACGTATGTGAACGTACACATTCTGCTGCTTATTAAATATGCAGCATGTGTTCTATGTTCAGCTCAAGCTTCCTTTCTGGGTCGCTTTCATTCTCTATTTTTACTCTCTTTGTTGTATTTTTACTACCTTCTGTTTTTATTTATCCGTTCGTCATATCTTCAGGATATTTTTCCAGCCAGAGACGAGATGGATGTTTGATAATCTGAGCTTTTATTTAATCCCCGGCAACATGCACGGTGAGCTTATATAACAGACTGTATCTGTTAAAACCCGAAGCTCTTTAATATTCTCTCTGATGAAATCCTGCTGCAGAGGAGCTGAGCCGCTGCAGCCGAGGCTTTGTTCACCATCGGCCCTCGATAATCCCCGTCAGTATTGATCCGAGTCGGCCGGTCTGATTAGGATCAGGAGAGTAGGACAGCTGAGGAAATGAAACCGTCCAGGCTTCACACGGCAAAAGTTCAATTAATATCAGCAGCTGAATAAAGTTTAACAGCAGCTGTGTTAACTGACATGCAGTCAGATGATAAACAAGGACAAAATAATAGAAATATATTAAATTAGTGTTTATAAAATCCAATAATTATTTTATTTTAATAGTCAGGATAAAGTATTAGCATCAGATTGTGGAGTACCAGCAGTGAAAGCAGTGATGATTCACAGTGACTGTGCAGCATCAGATCACTTTCAAATGCTTCTAAAATGCAAAGGTAATCAGATTACAGTAGTCACATTACTTCTAAGATGAACAGAAGCATATGAGGTCTGATGTCTAAAGAAAGACTAACAGTTCAGATTTACTTTATTAAAAACACTGCATCAGGCGCCCTACAGCTCACCTAGCTGAGCGGGCGACCCGTGAACCGGGCCTGTGGATCCCCGGAGCAGCGGTCGCGGGTTCGACTCCCGCCCATGACCCTTTGCTGCAGGTCTCTCCTCGTTCTTCTCCCTTTCCTGTCTATCTCTACTGCTCTAAATAAAGGGGAAAAAAGCCCCATAAATATATACAAAAAATAAAAATACTGTATTGATGTCATGATGCTGCCACCACCGTGCTTAGCCCCATAAATATATACAAAAAATAAAAATACTGTATTGATGTCATGATGCTGCCACCTCCGTGCTTCACTGTCAGGACGATGCATCACTGTGGTGGTTCTGGTTCAAGTTCACACCAAACATCCATCTGAGCCCAACACGTTTATCTTCATCTGACCAAAGAATGTTCTCCAACATCCACCAGGCTTCTTTTCATGTCCTTTAGTTTAATTTGGACGTTGTGTGCTGAAGAGTAACTTTCTGTTCACGGATGCCGTCTGATGTTCTGAAGTGTCTGAGCTTCACACTGACTCCACTGATAAGCGCTGAAGCAGCTGCTGTCTGTTTTTAGAATTAGATTGTGAAAGTAGTTCAGTGTCTCATCTCACTGCAGCTTTGATCAGTGCTACCATGGCTCCTTCTAGACCTGCTGATTACTGCTGACACCGTGTTTCACAGATTTCTAGTTGATCTTCCTCAATCGTTTTTCATTTGTGAAGCTTCACAATTAAAAGTTTCAGTTCGTCTGTCGATTCTTGTGCATGTGGAGCCATGATGCAGACATGCAGATCGACACATATGATCATATCTGACTTATTTGACATTTAAGTGACGTTGCACATGGAGCGTGCTGTTGTATTTAATATTCTGTCTTGTCATGTTGTAATTTTTGCTGCCTTCATTCATCACGTTAATGTTGCATCTCAGTGACTTTACATTTGCTTGGTTTAGTTCCTGAAGGTTGATTCATGATGATGATGATGATGATGATGATGATGATGATGACGATGTGTGTTGCAGGGTGGTGAAAGAGGAGATCAGTGATGACGATGCCAGGCTGCCCTTTGTGAACGGACGAGTCGTGTGTTGGGTCAGAAACACACACAGACATCAAACGCACACTTAACCTTAACGTGTCCTCACTGCATTCATAAACCAGGTACCTGCTCTGTAACCAGGTGTTCTCAGGTGTTCATCGTGTCTCCTTCTCTCTGCAGCTCGTGTCGTCAGACTGTCAGCCAGATTTCAGGGGCTCGGATCTCCAGTCTATAGCCACGCCCACCTGCTTGGCCCCGCCCCCCATAGAGAGGACAGGTGGGATCGGGGACTCCAGACCGCCGTCCTTCCAGTGAGTACACCAGACTACACGCTGTATACTCACAGTGTTCTACGCTACGTGTACTGTACATGTTGTGTGTTTGTGTGCGTCAGTGCTACTGCCGTCGGCCATGATGACCTGCAGGGGTCAGAGGTCAGACCTGCTGTTTCACCTGCAGAGAGGCTGCAGAGGAAAGACCTGGGCGAGAAAGGTAAGACGACACAGACAAAACCAGAGGAAGACACAACAACGAAACACACAACAACACCTGACATCTGCGTCTCTGATTGGCTGCAGGTGGACGTCTGAACGGACACGCCCACCAACCAACAGATAAGAAAGGGGCGGGGCCAACAGGTGGAGGTGACAGCTCGTCAACACAACAGAGCAGCGAGTTGGAGACGACGAGTTTCTGTTCATCTGAAGAAGACTCGGGAGGAAGGTTAGACACACAAACTAATACTACACAACCAGACAA
>NW_007579049.1:23806-46875 GCF_000690725.1 Stegastes partitus | reverse complement strand
GGTGCTAAGCTAAGCTTACTATTCTCCCCTGTATCAAATCTTTGTCTTAGGCTAACAGTTCCCCTCAGCCACCAGTCGTTGTGCTAAGCTAGGGTAACAGTTTCCCTCTCTTTTCAGTCTGCAAAGTTAGGGTAACAGTTTCCTTCCATTTTTAGTCTTTGGGCTAAGATAGGCCAATGGTTTCCATCTGCTTCTCATCTTTGTGCTAAGCTAGGCTAACAGCGCCCTCTGCTTCCAGTATTTGTGCTAAGCTAAGCCAAGCTCACAATTTCCCCCATTTCCAGTCTTTGTGCTAAGCTAGCCTAACAGTTTCCCTATGCTTTGTATCTTTGTGCTAAGCTAGGCTAACAGCCACAGGAACAAACTGATGCTATCCTGTCCCTTTAAGAGCTCTGAACACAAACCGAAACACAGTCATGTGACCCCCTGACATCATCAGTAGCGCTCCCTGTCATTGGTCAGTTTGTTGTGTCACACGCTCACCTGCCCTCAGGACGTCTTCTTCTGCTCTAGTAAACCTGTTCACGCTCCGGCCTCCTCCTCCTGCTCTGATTGGCTGCTGCAGGTCATGTGACCGGCGGTGCCGCTTGCATTGTCCCGCAGATAAAAGCGTCCCTGCTGATCTGAGAGCAGAAATAATGTGTTCCTGTGTCAGTCGGAGATTCAGACGCTGCTAAACTCGTCGATCAGCAGATTCTGCTTCATCTTTACATCTTTGTTTTTCCGACACTCATCTTTTCTCACACTTTGAAACAATTCAAAACTTTTTCTCACATTTTTGGATTTTACTGTTTTACGTCTGATTTTTATTCAGCTGCTTGTCTTTCACAGATTTATTTACCATTTTGATTTTAAATATTTGTTCTTATTGATATATTTTCACAGGTATGTAGACGTGACATGTTCCAATATTCAGTCTATCTTTTGAATTTATTTAATTTGTCTTCATCTGTACGTTGAAACGGTAGATGCTGTGTTTTTATTTATATTTTTGTTGTTGTTGCTTAAACTGTTTTGACGGACGTAGACAAGCATGTTAAAGTTAATTCATTTATATTATATTATTTTATGGTTTTAATATATAATTACAATTTTCTTTTCTATATTTTTACACTTGATTTTTAAAATGCTATTTTCATTTATGGGAATTCTTCTCATTAATTGTTTTTTTTTTTTACCTTTTAAGTTTCTTTCTTTAAATAAATACTTATCTTTAGAATATGTATGAATTCACTTTTTAAGAATTTATTATTTTAGTTTTTATGCTTTGGGATCAATTTTCATATCCTTTTAAAAAAATTATTTTAACATTTTACAGTTTTTTTTCATTCTTATTTTTGCTTAACCTTTCCTCCCTGATTGGCTGAGCAGGCAGGCCGGCACCTTGTTGCTTAGTAACCACATGTGGAACTCAGCCAGGTGTGTCTCCCCTCTGTGATGTCACACCAGGTTCAGCCAATCGACAGGGCAGAGCAGCTCCTCGCCGCGACTCATCAGGCGACAACGCCGCCGCCACCGGAAACCCAAAACGCCGCGGATGGAGCGGGTAAACAAACACAAACACAAACACAAACACAAACACAAACACACATCAGCTGACAGAGCTCAGAGTCGTGTTGTGTTTCATATAAAACATATTTATCTGTTGAGCCTGTTTTAATGTAACTATGAAGGATGAATGTAAACTAACCCGGCTGCGTTATCAGACGGACCAACTGGCAGAACTTTAACTGGTCCATCGTGAGGTTCTGCAGGAGAATCTGGTTCAACACCTGATCAGTGACTGAACCTGGATTCTGTGGTTGACTTCACCTGATAAGCAGCTGATGTTCTGACCGGACCCGTCCGTCATCTTCAGCCCGTCTGTCCTTCTGTAGCTGTCTATAACTGTCTATNAACCAGGTCCACCAGAATCTAAACTATGTTCACCAGAATCTGAACCAGGTTTACCAGAGTCTAACCCAGGTACAACCCATTCTAGATCTGGTCCAGCACATTCTATAACTCAGGCTCTGACTCTAACCTGGTCCACTACACTCTAGAACAAATACCACACATTCTAGACCTGTCAAACTAAAGTCTACACCACGTTCACCACACTGTAGACCAAAACCACCACACCCTGGACCATGTCCATGACAATCTAGAGCAGGTCCACCACATTCTAGACCACCTCTTCTACATAATAGACCAGGTTCACCACATCCTAGATCAGTCCATCACACGTAGGACCAGGTGCACCACTTTCTAGATCATGCCTACCACACTCTAGACCGGATTTACTACTTTTCATATGTGGTCTGCCACATTCTAGATCAAGTCTTCTGCACTCCATATGAGGTCCACCACAGTCTAGAGCAGGTCCATCACAGTCTAGGCCAGGTCCACCATATTCTAGTCCAGTTTCACCACATTTTAGACCAGCTCAACAACATTCTAGACCAGAGCCACCAACTTATAGACCAGACTCATTAAATTCTAGTCCTGGTCAACCACATCCTTGATTGGGTCTCCAGCGTTCTAGATCAGGTCATCATGTGAAGGTGGTTAAATCGGTTGATATGATGTAAACCGTGTGGGCTGAACAGTTGTGACCTGGTTACATGAGAGTGGGGCTCAGCTGCAGGGAGGAGGTTTTACGTTCCTGGACTCAGCAGAATAATCTTTGTTAATCAGATGTGTTAACCAGATGTGCAGCAGAATGGAGGCAGGAAGAGCAGTCTGTCTGTGTTGCTTATTTATCAACAGCTGTTACAGAGTCATGGTTACATCTGCAGCCACAACACGTTTACATCCTCAGAATGATGGTTTCACTTCATATATTCCCTGTTCTGAGTTCTGTCTGTCTGTCTGTCTGTCTGTCAGAGAGGTATAACTTCCTGGGGATCAGTATCGTCGGTCAGAGTAACGACAGAGGAGATGGAGGGATTTATATCGGCTCCATCATGAAGGGAGGAGCGGTGGCAGCAGACGGTCGCATCGAGCCGGGAGACATGCTGCTGCAGGTACTTTATACTGCTGCTGATGTACAACAGATACTACTACATGTAGTATTTGGTCGTTGTATTAATACTGCTTTCTTATGTGCTTCAGGTGAACGACATCAACTTTGAGAACATGAGTAACGACGACGCTGTTCGAGTCCTGAGAGAGGTCGTCCACCAGCCAGGGTCAGACTCATTTACTACCAATACTACTACTACTACTAGTACTACCACGACTACTTCTACTGTTTTGAGCTATAAAGACCATAAAAATACTGAAGAAGTTGTTGATCTTTGCTGCCACCCCGTGGTCAGTAGTGGTACTGCAGCCACCAAACACAGCCGTGTTTTACATTTCAAAGTGTTCCCTTTAAATTAACGAGATGGACAAATATCAGGAACACTTCCTGGGACGGACGACAAACGCAGAGTCTTGGTTCCACGTCATTAGATGAACTGTTTGACTGAAGTGTTTCTGTCGTCTCCTGCAGTCCGGTGACGCTGACGGTGGCCAAGTGTTGGGATCCGAACCCGCGAGGCTGTTTCACGCTACCCAGAAGTGAGTCGGCAACATTTACAGGTCACACGAGTCACCTGGTGTCACATGAAGTAATCTGATCTGAAATACCTCCACAGGTGAGCCGGTGCGGCCCATCGACCCGGCCGCCTGGGTGTCCCACACCGCCGCCATGACGGGGAGGCTCCTCCCACACTACGGTATGACTCCCATCAGCCACTGCAGCATTCGTCCCACCGTCATGTGACTGTAACTGTAATCTGCTGCTGTTCTCCAGGTGTGCACGAAGAAAACCATCTCACCATCCACAGCGACATGACGGTGATCGTCAAGGCGATGGCCAATCCGGAGTCGGGCCTGGAGGTGCGGGACAGGATGTGGCTGAAGATCACCATCCCCAACGCCTTCATCGGTGAGGATCGTCCTGCAGAACCCAGGTTCTCTGTGAGTCTCTTAAGGAACCCAACCAAGACTCTAACTGCTCTGGTTCCTCCGTCCTCCAGGTTCAGACGTGGTCGACTGGCTGCACCGCAGCGTCGAAGGCTTCACCGACCGTCGTGAAGCTCGCAAGTACGCCGGCAACCTGCTGAAGGCCGGATTCATCCGACACACCGTCAACAAGGTCACCTTCTCCGAGCAGTGCTACTACGTGTTCGGAGACCTCTGTGGAGGTGAGGACGTAGTGGCTTCTCTGAATATTCAGGTGTCTGTTCACCTGAGCAGCACCTGTAAATATAAACACCTGAACCAACCGGTGTCTGAAACTGCAGAACCGCTAACGGCCACAAGATGGAGACAAATGACGGAATGACAGACTGTAATTTTTACATTAATCATCTGAACTCCGAACATTTTTCCTCAATACTGGTTAATTTTTTTACTACAGTTTAAAGCCCTGCACATAAAAAAANAACCAGGTCCACCAGAATCTAAACTATGTTCACCAGAATCTGAACCAGGTTTACCAGAGTCTAACCCAGGTACAACCCATTCTAGATCTGGTCCAGCACATTCTATAACTCAGGCTCTGACTCTAACCTGGTCCACTACACTCTAGAACAAATACCACACATTCTAGACCTGTCAAACTAAAGTCTACACCACGTTCACCACACTGTAGACCAAAACCACCACACCCTGGACCATGTCCATGACAATCTAGAGCAGGTCCACCACATTCTAGACCACCTCTTCTACATAATAGACCAGGTTCACCACATCCTAGATCAGTCCATCACACGTAGGACCAGGTGCACCACTTTCTAGATCATGCCTACCACACTCTAGACCGGATTTACTACTTTTCATATGTGGTCTGCCACATTCTAGATCAAGTCTTCTGCACTCCATATGAGGTCCACCACAGTCTAGAGCAGGTCCATCACAGTCTAGGCCAGGTCCACCATATTCTAGTCCAGTTTCACCACATTTTAGACCAGCTCAACAACATTCTAGACCAGAGCCACCAACTTATAGACCAGACTCATTAAATTCTAGTCCTGGTCAACCACATCCTTGATTGGGTCTCCAGCGTTCTAGATCAGGTCATCATGTGAAGGTGGTTAAATCGGTTGATATGATGTAAACCGTGTGGGCTGAACAGTTGTGACCTGGTTACATGAGAGTGGGGCTCAGCTGCAGGGAGGAGGTTTTACGTTCCTGGACTCAGCAGAATAATCTTTGTTAATCAGATGTGTTAACCAGATGTGCAGCAGAATGGAGGCAGGAAGAGCAGTCTGTCTGTGTTGCTTATTTATCAACAGCTGTTACAGAGTCATGGTTACATCTGCAGCCACAACACGTTTACATCCTCAGAATGATGGTTTCACTTCATATATTCCCTGTTCTGAGTTCTGTCTGTCTGTCTGTCTGTCTGTCAGAGAGGTATAACTTCCTGGGGATCAGTATCGTCGGTCAGAGTAACGACAGAGGAGATGGAGGGATTTATATCGGCTCCATCATGAAGGGAGGAGCGGTGGCAGCAGACGGTCGCATCGAGCCGGGAGACATGCTGCTGCAGGTACTTTATACTGCTGCTGATGTACAACAGATACTACTACATGTAGTATTTGGTCGTTGTATTAATACTGCTTTCTTATGTGCTTCAGGTGAACGACATCAACTTTGAGAACATGAGTAACGACGACGCTGTTCGAGTCCTGAGAGAGGTCGTCCACCAGCCAGGGTCAGACTCATTTACTACCAATACTACTACTACTACTAGTACTACCACGACTACTTCTACTGTTTTGAGCTATAAAGACCATAAAAATACTGAAGAAGTTGTTGATCTTTGCTGCCACCCCGTGGTCAGTAGTGGTACTGCAGCCACCAAACACAGCCGTGTTTTACATTTCAAAGTGTTCCCTTTAAATTAACGAGATGGACAAATATCAGGAACACTTCCTGGGACGGACGACAAACGCAGAGTCTTGGTTCCACGTCATTAGATGAACTGTTTGACTGAAGTGTTTCTGTCGTCTCCTGCAGTCCGGTGACGCTGACGGTGGCCAAGTGTTGGGATCCGAACCCGCGAGGCTGTTTCACGCTACCCAGAAGTGAGTCGGCAACATTTACAGGTCACACGAGTCACCTGGTGTCACATGAAGTAATCTGATCTGAAATACCTCCACAGGTGAGCCGGTGCGGCCCATCGACCCGGCCGCCTGGGTGTCCCACACCGCCGCCATGACGGGGAGGCTCCTCCCACACTACGGTATGACTCCCATCAGCCACTGCAGCATTCGTCCCACCGTCATGTGACTGTAACTGTAATCTGCTGCTGTTCTCCAGGTGTGCACGAAGAAAACCATCTCACCATCCACAGCGACATGACGGTGATCGTCAAGGCGATGGCCAATCCGGAGTCGGGCCTGGAGGTGCGGGACAGGATGTGGCTGAAGATCACCATCCCCAACGCCTTCATCGGTGAGGATCGTCCTGCAGAACCCAGGTTCTCTGTGAGTCTCTTAAGGAACCCAACCAAGACTCTAACTGCTCTGGTTCCTCCGTCCTCCAGGTTCAGACGTGGTCGACTGGCTGCACCGCAGCGTCGAAGGCTTCACCGACCGTCGTGAAGCTCGCAAGTACGCCGGCAACCTGCTGAAGGCCGGATTCATCCGACACACCGTCAACAAGGTCACCTTCTCCGAGCAGTGCTACTACGTGTTCGGAGACCTCTGTGGAGGTGAGGACGTAGTGGCTTCTCTGAATATTCAGGTGTCTGTTCACCTGAGCAGCACCTGTAAATATAAACACCTGAACCAACCGGTGTCTGAAACTGCAGAACCGCTAACGGCCACAAGATGGAGACAAATGACGGAATGACAGACTGTAATTTTTACATTAATCATCTGAACTCCGAACATTTTTCCTCAATACTGGTTAATTTTTTTACTACAGTTTAAAGCCCTGCACATAAAAAAAACAACAACAACAACACAACCATGGCTAGAGATAGACAAAAGTAGAAAAAAAAATCATGAAAAAAGATGAAAAAATCCTACAAAATTGAAAAAAAAAATATGTAGGAAAAAGGAGGAAAGACTAGTTTGTTTGTTTGTTTTTTTTTACAGGATCTGCTGCAAACAGAGAAATTTTGAAAGTTACAAAAAAGTGATTTTGGTATAATATCATTATTTGAAGCTCAGAGAACTGAACCTCATGCATGTTAAGTTCAAGTACTGTTGGACAGTTGGGGTTTGGAGGGTTAATGTCTCTTTTTCTTGGGATGGAAACGAGACAGTAAAACAGAAACAGCACAGTTTCCTGATTTTCTCCAGACTGTAAACTAACCACTGGCCTCCCTGTCGTCCTCAGATATGGGGGTGTTGTCTCTGCTGGACCACGATGCAGCGTCCAGTCGGGCAGGAGGGTCCGACTGCGACCCGCCGGCGCCGGCCTTCCCCTACCAGTACCCCATCCCTCACCCCTACAGCTCGCCTCACCCCCTGCAGCAGCTGCCGGCCTGGGGGGGAGGAGGAGGAAGTCAGCACAGTGAAGGTGACGTGTTTGATTCTCTGATGTTTCTGCTTTTAAACTCTTTTCTGTTAAAGTTTAACGAATTTAACTTCTAACTGGGACAGAACAGGAGTTACACAACAGTCTGTGGTGTACGACGTAATGACATCATGGGTCGTTCTGTTTAAATCAAACAAATCTGTAAAAAGTACCAACAAAACCTCCTCAGATCAGCTGGTTCTTTAGCTACAGGAACTTTAGCATACTTAACGAAGCCGCGCAGAGTTCTGCCTTCAGACTGTGAATGTTCCAGAGTTCCAGGTCCTTGAAGTCCACAGAGGAGGGTCCAGATTTATCACTTTAATGGACTTTTTCCATCATTTCTGAGCCTCAGAGCTTCATCAGTACAGCAGATAGACACATGACATTTAGGAGGAAGAACACATCTGAGCTCTGGTAGAACCTGACACCAGATCAGTTCTACGTCCATCCAGGTGAACGCAAGTGAGACAAAAAAGAGGCACAAAAAATGCAACAAACGACATAAAAGAAGACAAAAAAACACATAAAATTAGACAAATGAGACGCAAAATGACAAAAACGAGACAAAACATCATCTAATCGAGACACAAAATGACGAGAAATGACACGAAACAAGCCAAAAACGAGACGCAAAACAACAAAAACTCAAACAGAAACCAGTTTTACATCCATCTGGGTGTCACAGTCTGAACACTGAATCTGGTTTCTGTTCATTTTCTCTGTAACCAGCTGTTAGCATCAGTATTATGGGATGTATCGTAGTTTGAACACTTTAATATAGAAACAATCTTTGGTATCCTGGATGTGTTTCTGGTTTCTGATCATTCACCAGAGAAAACTTAAAAAAAAAGAGCATTTTTGTTCATCTTCAAGTCTCATCTTCACCCTGATTCTGCCACCGCCGTGCTTCAAGGTGGGGATGGTGTGTTTGTGATGAAGTGCATTCTGGGTAAACTTTCCAGGCTCATATCAGCATGTGTGATGGTGGTTGGTCAGAACAAGTTCGAGACAATGGAAGGACCATTTTTTTACTTTTCTATTTGATACCAGGATCGTCTAAACCTGTTTTCTAATCTCTGGTGAATGTATCGTCTGGCTGTGAAATGCAGAAACAACTTTGGTGTTCACATGTTTTATAGAACGGTTTGGACAAATCTCACTGATCGAACCAGTTATTAGCATCCAGAGCTTGTCTGACAGTTTCTCAGATTCTCCTCTGATAGTGTTCAGTTCTGGTTCTGTCCGTTTGTTCTGTTTCCACCCTCAGACTGAACAACAGGGATGACTTGTACTCTTGGTTTCCAGCATTTGTCTTTTCTACGGACATCCCTAGATTGAATATGTGACATCCTGATTGGCCCAGATTGATTTTTCATGGTCTTAATGTGGTTTCACAGGAAGTCGCAGCAGTGGATCGAACTGCAGCGACGACCAGAAGGAGGCCGGAGGTGAAGGAGGAGGGAAAGGCAGCGAGTCCGACCCTCCCAAACGAGAAGCAAGCGCATCACCTGACCAGCAGCCGGCGGCCGAGTCCCCCAGCGACGGCAGCGCCCGGCGGTCGCCCGCCTCCGTCTCTGGTCTCCATGGCAACGACGACGTCCCGCCTCCGTCTCGAGGTCAGCGCCGCGAAATCGCCACCTCCCGACAGTCCTTCCGCCTGGCCATGGGAAACCCCAGCGACTTCTTCGTGGACGTCATGTGACCTCACGGCGATGACGTCGGACGCATTTCCTGACCAACGTGGAGACGAAAACTGTGACCTCAGTCAGGGCCGTTCCTTTATTTAATTTTGAATATTATTTATTTAAACCAGAACTATCCTGATCCGATCCAGATCAGGGCAAATCAAGACAGTTTTTTAACTGAACGATATCAGCTAGAACCTAAGTCCGATCCTGTGTTTACGCCTGCTGTCCCTCATAGACTTCTCATGTGCAACAACATCCACAAACAGCTCACTGACTGACGTGTAGGTTCTGCATACTTTTACTGGTGATGCTATGAAGGTGCAGATGCATGTTAAAGGCCACAATTAAAGCTGTTTCATCTGTCTCTAGGATGTAAGAATTATGCCCTAAAGGATACACCCTTGAATTAACACGTGTGCTGGCTGGAGGTCATTAGGCCTCACTGAGGACTTGGTCATGGTGCCCGTTTAGTAGCTAAACCACCTCAGTGCTCTCTGCTCGACAACATGGGAGTACCTCCTCCTCGGGTCGCTTCAGTATCGACCAGGAGGAGGTACTACAGCTAATCTACAATACTTCAAGTGTGTATTATCTAGGAAAGTGGTATCGGATCTGGAAAGATAAAAACAACTTCACTATTTAAACTGTTTCCCCTGAATCACACTTCAGCTTTCAACAGAATCACTCGTGAAATCCAGACCCTCCTGGCTTTAATCTTTCTAGGGAGTCGTGTTTTTTGGGGGGACGTAAAGATTGTACAGTTTTTATTTCACTCAGAATCAAACTGAACCAGGACACTGTGCTGTTTCACCACACGGACGACGCCGTCCACGGTTTCCACATCAGTCTGGAGCCGTGCAGTAGCTGAAGACGAGACGGACTTCTGCTTGTTCCTGACAGTAGCTGCAGAGTTTAGCTGTTTTGAGATTCGTGCATGAGCGTGAAGGTTTGGCGTGACCTCATGAGAACGTCTTGGTGAGCTCCTGGAGAGCTGCTTTGTTTACTGTGTCGTGAAAAAGTCAAAAACCAAAAGGATCCCGGTGGACGAGAGGCGTCGGGTTGCCTCAGGAGGACGCCGAGGTCGATGGATCTGTTCTGCTCACTGAGGAGGAAACACGAGTTCACTGAGTTTACTCTCACCGATCCTCCACATCGACCACAGACTAACAAATAAAAACCTCCATATTGACTGCTGTACATTCAGGTGTGTTGATACGTGACAGATTCTGATTACTTCTGATTTTATTTATGAACACTTTTATTCTGTCTTCACCTTCTTAAAGCAGAAAAAAACACAATAAAAAATCTTAAATGAAGTCCTGCTTTTGTTTTTGCTTTTATTACAAATACGAATAATGAGGTTCAGCTCGTCTGAAGTAGTTTGGGTTGTTTATTTAAAAGCTGCATTTTAAAACATGTTGTTTTTGTTTCTGCAGAGATTCCAGTAAAAATTGTGATAAATACACAAAGTTTTTTTTGTAGAATTGAGGCCAGATTGTGCACTAATGGTCCTCAAATTAGATTCAGATGCTGGGCCCCCCTCCACATCAGATTTATTTATTAGGGGCAACTATAATGACACCGACATGATATCAGGGGTCTGCAGGGGGATTAAAATGTCTAACAGGTATAATTAAATAACACACAGAGATGTTAAATAATATATAATAAAAACAACATAACAATGTATAGACGAACATGGAGCTAAATAAAATGCAGAGAAGCTGTTTTTCGGGCTCCTGGCGGTGATGTGATGATTCCTGCTCTGAGCTCTGCCTCCTTCAGACACTGGGAGGAGGAGGGACGCGTCCCAATCCAGACATCCGCCACCTCGTCTTTCGACAGCGGCCACAGCAGGCAGGTAACCCGCCGGCAGCTGTCGGTGTCTGGATCACACTAACACCTCGACATCCCAGCCGCCTGATTAAACACCTGCTGGGGGTAAAACGCCGCTCGGTGGGGCGCGAAAAGACGCGAGCAGAGGAGGGCGTTGCCCTGAGCGGGACGCGGCCCGTCGGGCTCCGTCAGCTGACGGGCTGCTCCAGCCGCCGACATCTTGCCTCCGACCGGAGGAGACGGAGAGTCCGGGCTTCACGGTCAAATGTCCGGATGGAGTGACAGCGAGGCCCGCGGGGTGCTGAGGGAGGCCGTCCGGAGACACAGCAGCCTGGAGCGGGTGAGGGCGCAGAGTACGGACGGTTAAAAACGACCGACTGTCCGTCCGTCTGTCTGCACTGCAGCAGCGGCGGAGTGACCGTCTGACTGCGGTACCGTTAGCAGCTAACAGCTAGCCGCGAGCGAACCGACATTAAAAAGCGCAGCTTTCAGTGATACGCTGTTAATCGATAGTATTCATTTGGAGTGAATAAAGATTCGGTGTATTTGATTAACCTGTATGAACCATCCTGCAGTTCGGCTTCATTAAAAGGCAGCTGCGTTTCATATTAATTCAACTTTTGAGCATTTTCCAGTCGCCGTATCGTCGCTAATATCTCCAGCGGCTCCGCACGCTACGTGACTGGGCGGTAACTTCAGCCGGAATCAGTCTGGACGGGAAAAGTCGAAAAAATACCGAAACACACGCTGCACGTTTTTTCTCCTTCATCCCGAAAAAAACGTAAGAGCCTCCCGGTACCGACGGATGAAATGTTCAGACCCGAACGGTTAAATCTGCAGGTCTGTGGAATCAAAAGGCGTTAAAACGGACGTTTTTTGAATGGAGTTCGGCGGGTCAGATTTATTAGCGGGTTAATGCGAGCTGCAGACTTTCGTTCGCTTCTGTTTTTATATTTATATTGGTTTGATTTCTGTCTTTATATGTTACAGAAGGGCAGCTAATGCTAAGCTAATAGTGCTAACAGCTGCATTGACGCTAAGCAGGGGAACAAATCGTGCTCCTTTAATGCTGAATATATTAATTTATGTATTTTTAATGTAACGTGTTGGCGAGTTTCTTTTCATATGTCCGTCTTTCTATCGAAGGAAAAAGGAAAAATGCATTTTTAAATATCTGAAATAATTAAGATAGAAGAATGCCCATAGTGATTAATAATCAGTAGGTAGAAACGAAACAGACTTAGCTCAGGATTTAAACATATAAAACGAACAATTCGATGATTTTTATTGAGTAAATCTTTAATTTTCTTTAATTAAACGCTGCCCTCTGCCGTGCAGCGCCCCCTGCTGTGTGGATGCCTGCATGTGCAGTCTGTTTTCATGTCAACCAGCTTCTCATCAACACAAACAACATCTGCAGCTCACAGGTTATTAGCAGATTATATATATTCACATATGTGGAATTAGAAATTAGTTATTGGCAGCATTTTCTGTTTTACTGCAGCTGGTGACCGAGTAGATGGCAAGAAGGACGTTAAGAGTTTAATGATTTCTGTTTTTTTTTTCCAAAATAAAATTGTGTAACGAACTTAAAGCATCTGATAATTTTAATTTTAGTAGTTTTAACTCCACAGGAACAAAAAATAAATGTTTATCAAAGAATATTGTGTATTCAACGTCGAACATTTCCGTGCAAAAATCTAAATTAAATGTTTTTGAGATGCAGGAACCAAAAAGATTTTCATCATTTCAGTTCACAGTAAACTGTCCAGTCAGCCTGTGGTGTTACTGTGTTGATGCACAGACGTACACGATGTTCTCAGCTGTAGGAGAAACAGCAGCAGCTCTTATAGACGCTGATGAGCTGCTACCAACTGACACAGTTGTTTGTTTTATTGATCTATAAACTGCAGACAGCAGGGGGCGCTGCAGCTGCTCCGAGGTTAGCGCTGTGTTTTCTGGTTTTCCTATGATTGATGGTGACCTTCCTCCTCTTCCTCCTCTTCCTCTCGGCGCTGCAGTGACTCTTCATTATGATCGGCTCTGACTGACAGCGGCGGCCATGATC
The DNA here is from genome assembly GCF_000690725.1 of Stegastes partitus. NCBI lineage: Eukaryota > Metazoa > Chordata > Actinopteri > Pomacentridae > Stegastes > Stegastes partitus. The sequence goes on along the minus strand of NW_007579049.1, from coordinate 33,780 downwards.
GGAGGACTCTTCATCTACAACCACAAGGGGGAGGTGTTGATCTCCAGAGTTTACCGCGATGACATCGGGTGAGTCCTGCAGCCTCGATCAGTTAAAACACGAACTAAAATAAGCAAACCTAAGCCCAGCCCTTTGTTTACTTCTGCTCTCACACAGAGGGAGAGTGTAGTCTGTGGCGCGATGCTAGGAGTGAAGTTTATCTTGGATCTCTAGATCAAAAATCGATTGCACCGCCAGTCAATAAAGAATAATAAAGGACCCTGTTTCATTTGTCACTGAGGTGTTTAAACACGTGCTCTGGTCTGAGGTCATTAAGTGGCACAGAAGTCTCCGTCATGGTGCTCCTGTGAAGACAATCAAACTCAATCAGCAGCAATAAAATCCACCCGCAGAACATTAAAGAACCGACTGGAGGCAGAAATGCAGCTTTTTTTTCTTGCACATCTTTTCAGTTGCAAACATACATAAACTTTAAAACCTTAATGTACTTAAAGTTTGTATTTTTGACTCGTCATCAGCAGATACTTAATATTAAATAAATGACAGAAGTCTTGACCAGGACGTCCCTCGTCTTGAGCCTCTGGAACAGCTGATCCTCGTGTTGGTGTCGGGTTCTGCTCAGTTTGCTGCTGCAGACGTCAGACTGAAGGTTCACTCTGGTTCCTCCGAGTGTCTCAGCTGGCAGCTTCAGGTCCAGATCTGGTGCCTTCAGGTGATAATTGTCACGTGAGATTATGAAAACCTGCAATGCTGAAAAGCATTAATGGAGAATTTCCAAACACAGATTTAGGTTTAGACTCGACACTGTTTGAGGCGACTGGAGCTCTCTGCACCGGCAGCTGGACTTCCTCCTCTCTGTCGTTCAGAGAATCCTGCTCTCTGCTGTTAGACATCCATCTGAATCCGTCTTTTCTCTGGACGCTGCAGAGATGCTGAACATGAAGCGCTGCAGCTCCGGTCTGGCTGTCGCTGTGATGCAGGGAGCCTGTTGCTAGGAAACAGCAGCGTAGCGACGGGCCCTGCGGCGCTAACAGAAACCTGAGAGTGATGAGGTCACCTCAGCCTGCACCGACAACATGGCTGCTGAGCAGCGACGGAGGGAAACAAGACTCGACTTGTAGGACGGAGTGAGACGTCTGTCGTCTTTGTCTCGAGTCGAAACGGTTTCTGGTGGTTTTATTTGATCATTTGTGAGTTTTTAGTGAAAACACGTCAAGAACTAAAACCAGATCAATGTAAACGACAACAACCATCATGGAACAGTCAGAAACAACCAAACAGCTTTTAGCTTCTATCTTCTGATAATCATTTGTTTAATAGACAGTGTTGTGAAGTGTAGACCTGGAGTGATTAATCGATTAGATGGCAGCTATTAAATTAATCACCATTAATTGGTCTGAGTATATTTTAATAAAAACATCTTAAACTCTCTGATTGCAGCATCTTAAATGTGAATATTTCTGGTTTCTTTCCTCAACTAAGACAGTAAACTGAACATCTTTTGGTTGTGGATGAAACAAGACATTTGACAAACGCTGACTGACGGGTTTCATAATTTTTTTGACATTTTAACGACCGAACAGCTGAAATATCCAGAAGTAATCGTTCACGAATGATAAATGATTCAAAACTCTTTATTTGTCCCCTGGAGGCAATTCAGAATGACGTCCAGACTTCTGTCCTTCGTTGTCGTTCAGTCACCTCGTCAATCAATTATTTCACCGCCAGTCAAACTTTTCATTTGTGACAGCATCAATTAATCAAACGTCATCAGTGCAGCAGCGTTCAGACACGTCAGAGCAAATCAGAGGGCTTTACAGGAGACTGTTCATGTGACATTACATGTAGTTAGAAGTAATAAATAGCTCGACTTCTTAACCCACTCACAGATTTAAAAGGCGACAACATTTATCTCCAATAAACTAAAAAAAACAAAAGAGTCTTGATTTTCCAACGGTCCTTAAATGCATCATCTGTGATAACTAACCAAATGTAATCTTAAAAATTGTGATATTTCATAAATATGACTTTAGTTTCTGTAAGTAAACAGAGTCTGTTAAAAAAAACAAAAACTTTATTATTCCTCAGTGTGACTAAATGGAAAAATGGTTAAACTATGAACGCTCTTAAAAGTTGAATATTTAACTGTATGAACACATTTTGCAGCAGAATTGACTTTTAAACAGTTAATAACAGTTTAAACTCTGATCCGATGAGCTCATCAGGACGATGACGGTGGTTTATCTGGTCCATCTGGATCCAGGAAATGACCCTGAACCGAGTGTTTCACAAACCTCCGTCCCCTTTCTTTAACTCTGTCCTCCGTCCCTCCATCTGTCTGTCCAGGCGAAATGCGGTCGACGCCTTCCGGGTCAACGTCATCCACGCCCGGCAGCAGGTGCGCTCCCCGGTCACCAACATCGCCCGGACCAGCTTCTTCCACGTCAAGCGCTCCAACATCTGGCTGGCGGCGGCCACCAAGCAGAACGTCAACGCCGCCATGGTGTTCGAGTTCCTCTACAAGATGTGCGACGTCATGACGGCGTACTTCGGCAAGATCAGCGAGGAGAACGTCAAGAACAACTTCGTCCTGATCTACGAGCTGCTGGACGGTAAACGGGCGCTTCGTTTAACCCTCTGAACCCTGAAATGTTTTATCGTTTCAACTCATAAAGTCCTGCAGCTCTGTAGAACCAGAACAACATGAAGAAGGAGAGAGAACGTCTTCTGTTAGTGTGATACAGTTGTGATGACAGAAATCAGAAAAAAGTGAACAGCTGAAGTAGAAAAGTTTAATTTCTTTAGTTATTTATTCTACAATTATTGAAAACACCTGGAATCATGATGTCCACAGTTTTTCTCAGCATCCATATTTGTTACCACCACAAGAAAAAACATATTTAACTTCTTAATCTTTCTCTTTGTCCTCATTCGGTTTCCTCTCTGCTCCGTGAACGCTGCCTCCAGTTCAGCTGAAACGTCCCTGAGTTTGTTCTGAGGTTTCTCAGTTCATAATTATTAGTTATTTACAGAATCTCTTTCCGTCAAACCATTTATTTTTGGTGAATTTTCAGAATGAACTTGATTTTAATTAAAAAAAATCGCGACTTTAAGGTTCTATTTGGTCGTTTTTACTAATTGGTTAAAGTCAGAATCTTTAAATCTGATCATTCTTTCAATTTTTACACTTTCTGGCTGATAAATTAGATTTTTTTTTAAGCTGAGCGGCCTTTTGGGGTTCAGAGGGTTGTCATATATGAACCTTTGTTTCTGTTTCATGCAGTTTGTCACTTTCAAATAAACTGGAATAAACTTTTATTTTGCTTTTTGGGGTGAAAAATAAAAATAGTCAAGAACAAACACGATTAAATGTATTTACCTCCATGTGTAGGATGTAGATTAATTATAACAGCAGCTTCTATAAACTTGTGATTGAACATGTTTGTGTCGCCTGTAAGCCGAGAGCTGCATCTGTACGATCCAGATGTTGGTTTGGGTTCACGAGGCGCTCAGCGGGCGGTCGGCATCAGCAGGACCGCCTCCTCCTTTAGGTTATGATAAACTCGGATGGTTTCTCTGTGTTCTTGGCCGTTTCTCTGTGTTTTCCTTCCAAACCCTGAACTTCCTGAGCAGGACGTCTCGCCGCCGCCGCCGCCGCAGCTCTGTGGTTTTTTTAGGTTTTGATTTTTGTAGCGTTGGATGAGAAAATCAAAACCTAAAGAAAATACAGCGCTGACGGGAGACGCCCCCGCCGGAGCCGCCGAGCTGCAGGCCGGACCGTTGGTTCTGTTGGTGGTGGTTCTGCTGCTGGTTCTGTTGTGACTGTGTTCGTGTCCCGCAGAGATTCTGGACTTCGGTTACCCTCAGAACTCAGAGACCGGAGCTCTGAAGACCTTCATCACTCAGCAGGGCATCAAGAGTCAGGTAGGACTGGTTTAGGTTCAGCTACTCATTTAAACGGTTCTGGTTTAACCCTCTGGACCCCGAAACCGAGTTCAAAAGGCTTCTAAAAAGTCACCAACATCACAGCCATTCTCTGATTTTCAGCTTTCCGATGGTTCTTGAACTCATCGTGTGACGTTGACGACGATGTTTAATCAAAATCACTTTATTCTGCTTTTAACAATCATTAAAAAATAAACTATGTGCAGGAAAAAGATTCTGTAAAGAACAAAAAGTCTGTGTTCCTCAGTAGAACCGAGAAGCCGTTAGTGACTCAGCTGAGACCAACGATCGCTGAACAAAAAATAAGAGTTATCAGCTGAACTGCAGGAAGTGTAGACAAATAAAAAGTACAGATAGTTAAATATCTGTAGTGGTGACGTCTGTGGAGACTTGGAAGAATGTTTTTTATAAAGTAAATTATCAAAGAAATTCCACTTTTTGTGATTTCTAACTGTGTCAAAGTGCTCAGAAGACGCAGTGAAGAAAAATGTGACGGGAGCAAATAAAAAAACACTTAGAACTGTTTGAGGTTCAGAGGGTTAAATGAGTTCAATGCTTTTATTGTCATGTACGAATGTAAACTGAATATTTTTATTTACAAAACGGTTCCATTTACGTTCTTTTTTTCTAAATGTAAAGATTAATTGATTAGCTGTCAGCTGTTAAATGAATCCCCAACTGTTTGATCATCAGTTAATTAGTTTTAATTTTCTGAAATGTGAATATTTTCTGGTTTCTTTCCTCGTCTGCGACACTAAACTCTTTATCAAGACATTTGTGGGCTGATGGACGTTTTTAATCAAATTCTGACAACCTAGAAACCAAACAATCGATTAATGACAAGTGTGACCATCAGAATATGTAAATTAAAGAGTTAAATGTCATATTTTAACCGGCTCACTGCTGGTTCTTGTTTGTTTTTTGATCATATTTAGTCGTAGTTATTTAGAGAATTTCTGCTGGACTTCTGAAATGTTGCTAAAATGTTCATTTAATTGTCCAAATTAATCCAGAAAACATCCAACAGTTGGTAATCAAGAGTATTTTTCTCATTTGCTGATACTTTTCCAGTAAATAATCAGCATAAACTTCTTATTTCCTCGTGCTAGGAGCCTATAAGTTGTTCATAATTCACATCCAGACCTGAGTTGTGTTTGATTGAATCCTCTGAAGCAGATGTTGACTCTGAGCTGTAAAGTTCTGCTTCCTGAGCAGATGTTCACGCTGAATCTGTGTGTTTTCTTTTGGCCTCCTGCTCGTCTGGACCGTCCTGCAGCACCACGTGAGTCTGAGCACAAACACAAACACACCGTCGTCCCGGCGATGCCACGCCGGTCCGGTCGCTCACCGCCTCCCCCTCTGTGTCTCCCCCCCTCCCCTCCTCAGAGCAAAGAGGAGCAGTCCCAGATCACCAGCCAGGTCACCGGGCAGATCGGCTGGAGGAGGGAAGGCATCAAGTACCGCAGAAACGAGCTGTTCCTGGACGTGCTGGAGAGCGTCAACCTGCTCATGTCGCCGCAAGGTAACCATGCTCCCGCCGTTATCAGCTGCTCGGAGACGACACAAAGCTTTTTATTGGCCTGGAGGACGAAGCAGATGGAGATGATCAGTTTTCAGTGAGCAAAGATGAAACAACCTCCGTCTTACAGCCCGACATGCAATCATTTACTTACATGGACAAAAGAGTTTATTAGTATAACTCTGCAAATAACAAATAAAACCTGAAAAAGACGAGAAGAACTTGTTCATTTTTTTCCGTACGTGTTAGCGGCTCCTAGCTTTAGCTAACAGCAGCTGCAGGACTCAGGCCCAAATGTGTTTAATCCTGCTAACAAATCATATCCCGGAGTATCATGTCAGCGCCCAGTTACTTCCTGTTTCCTCATTTTGAAGAGATTTCTGCTGCAAGAACCAAATTCGCTTCTTTAGGAACTTCAACGCTAAGTCGGTTCACAGCAGCCACAAAAAACCCACAATAAAACATTCTTCTAGTCTCTAAATCTACATGACTTTGGGATATTTACATTCTTCGTAACCCTCTGAGCTGTTTCTGGACGTGTTGGCGATCCTCGACCTGCTCAGAGTAACACAACGATGCTCACAGTTTTACCAGCAGGCGGTTTTTCTACATTACAGTCAGTTAAAATGTTCTGTCTTCTGGTTTTGAAGAGATTTCTGAGCAGCTAAACAAGAACACTTTGCTCTTGTTATGTGTATTTGCTCTGATTATATAAAACGAAGCGCTGATAATGAGCAGTGATATGAATCCTGCCTTGAAACTGTTATTCAAACAGAGGAGTGTGTGAACGAAAAGACAAATACGACGACAAAGACCAGCAGAAAGGCCGCAGAGATACAGAACCAAATACAAAGAGGCGCAAAATGAGCACAAACGGATGAAAATTCAGTGCAAACACAGATTAAAGCACCTCTTAAATAAACACAAGCACTGTTAGATGCAAAATGGACAAAACAAGACAAGAAATAGGCGCAAAATGAACACAAAGACGCACAGAATGACCATGAAAGTGATAAAAACTGACTGAAGGATGCAAAATGAAGACAAAAAGACGCTCAAAATGACTTTAAATAAATACTAAGAGTCACAAAAAGGATGACAAAGACGCACAAAGAGACACAGATCCAAATACTGAAAGGCACAAAACAAACACAGATGCTGCTGCAAGGATGCACAGAGATACAAACCAACAAAAAAGATGCAAAAACACACAATCCAATGCAAACAAAGACAAAACAACTGCAAAGATGCAAAAAATGGCTTTAAAGAAACGCCAAGAGCCTCACAATGGGCAAAAAGAACTACAAAGAGACTAAAAAATACACACAGAACGACTACAGAAGCATAAAACCAAATACAAAAAGGAAATAAACACTCAATGGTAAAAAATAGAACCAAGACACACTAAAGGATTAGAAGATGCAAAATGGCTGCAAACAGACTCTAAAAGACTACAATTAGGCCTAAACCAACACAAAGACACAAAATCACCACGAAAGGGATTAAACTCACTAAGAAAGGTGCAAAACCAAAGCAAAGCAACTGCAAAAATGGCTTAAAAGAAATATTAAGAGCCACAAAGGGGAACAAACTACACAGAGACTCAACCTACTCGCTGGATTTCTTTTTGAAAGACTCACCTGATGAGCCGACAGACGTCTGTTTGCATTCGTTTTGCTTCTCCTTTAGTCAGTTTAAATCACTGTGATGGTCATTTTGTGTGTCTTTGTGTTTATTTTTTTACATCTTTTTGTTGGTTTAAGTCTCTGCAGCTGTTTTGTATCTGCTGGTCCTTCTTTTTCTCTTAGAGGTGTTTATTTTTTTTCTGTAATGAACCATTCTGGTCTGTGGCAGCTGCAGCAGCGACTCTGAACCACCAGAGGGCGACGTCACGCCTCCATTGCCTGTGTGTGTGTTCATGCTTTGTGTGTTTTGTGTGTCCAGGCCAGGTGCTGAGCGCCCACGTCTCCGGCCGGGTGGTGATGAAGAGCTACCTGAGCGGGATGCCCGAGTGCAAGTTCGGGATGAACGACAAGATCGTCATCGACAAGCAGGGCAAGGGAGGGAGCTCCGAGGACGCCACCAAGAGGTCGGAGGTCACACACCTGACTGCCATATATGGTCGCGTCCTGTAAAAGTAGGACCACGCCCACTTTAGACCGTAGTAACACAGCAGCCCAAATATAAGATCACCTGTACAGGAGCTACTGAGGAAACAAGAATCAAAACAATACAGATAGAGACACAAAATTGCTAAAAAAAAAAAAAAAACAACACAATAAGACAAAATAAACACAAACAGATGCTGATTCAATGGAAGCAGAGATTAAACCAACTTTTAGACACACAAAACTACGACTAGACGCAAAATGGCTGCAAAGAGACACAAAGCAGCCACAAAAAGACAAAAAACAACAACAAATAAATGCAAAATGGCCACAGAGACACACAAAATTACCATAAGCAAATATCAGAAGACACGAAACTGTGACAAAAAAATACAGACACAAAAAAGTTAAGAAAATTAACTACAGAGAGACAGAACAAATGCATCAAAATGACCACAAAGAGATTATAACTGACTAAAAGACACAAAACCAACACAAATGGATACAAAACAACCGCAAAGACGCACAAAATCACTTCATAGAAACACCAAGAGTCACAAAACGACGACAAAAACGCACAAAGTGAACCCAAACAGACGCTAAATTGATTGCAAACAGATAAAATCACTTCTTGGACACACAGAAGGATGCAAAATGGCTGCAAAGAGACTCAAACCGACAAAAAGGATGTGCAAAATTACCATTAAAGTGATTAAAACCCACTGAAAGCGATGCAAAATGAACACAAATACACGCAAAACTAACGCAAACCCGACGCCTGTGCTGTTCCTCAGTCATCCAGGTCATGGTGATGCTTTCAGAAAGAGAAATCTGGTTTAATTCTGAGGCACAAAACAGCAGCAAAGACTCAAAACGAAAGCAACAAAGACACTTTATCTGATGTAGACATTTAATTATCACGTCCCCAATTAAAAGAGAGATCAGCCTCACTGTTCCCAGATCTTACATTCAGACCAAAACAGTAGAGGTGCAGTTGAACTAAATACCAAAGTCTGAAGCTGACCTGACCCGTCTCTCGTCCCCTTCCTCCTCCTCCTCCTCCTCCTCCTCAGTGGGAAACAGTCGATAGCGATCGATGACTGCACCTTCCACCAGTGTGTTCGCCTCAGCAAGTTCGACTCTGAACGCAGCATCAGCTTCATCCCTCCGGACGGAGAGTACGAGCTCATGAGGTCAGAGGTCACACACACACCGACACACACACACACACACACACACCTGGCTGCTCAGGTCCAGGTGAGTCTGACCATCTCGTGTGTCTCTGTCCAGGTATCGAACCACCAAAGACATCATCCTGCCGTTCAGAGTGATCCCTCTGGTCAGGGAGGTCGGTCGCACCAAGCTGGAGGTCAAAGTCGTCATCAAGTCCAACTTCAAGTCGTCGCTGCTCGCTCAGAAGATCGAGGTGAGACTTCTAGAGAGTTCCTGCTCGAGAAAAATCCAGCAGTTTGTTCTGTTCTGACAGTTTCTGACTAATAAATTAGGTGATTTTGCTGTTTTTGGTTTGTTTCAGACTTCAATTTGAAAAAGTCTAGGAATTAACAATGAGGCTAATAAATAAAATAATAAAAAAAAACAAAAGGAAAACAGAGAATATTTGAACTCTTAAGTGTCCTGGGACCTTCTTTAGTTTTAGCTGCATGCTAAGCTTCTCTTCAGGAGTTTGACTTGATATTTAGTCCTGTATTCGGCTCTCTGTGTGTTTGTGAGCCGACGTTATTCCCAGACTGACGCTGGTTGATCTCCTCAGGTCCGTGTTCCCACCCCTCTGAACACCAGCGGCGTGCAGCTCATCTGTATGAAGGGGAAAGCCAAATACAAAGCCAGCGAGAACGCCATTGTGTGGAAGTAAGTCCTCACTGCATCTTTATTGTTGTGTTTAGAGGCATCAGGAACAGAAAGCCTCACCCTAAGCAGCCCACAGCACTGCAGTATGCTGAATAAATAAATCAGATGTGCGGAGCTGCCGGCCTCCGAGGAGAATCAAACGGATCAAAGTCTGGAGAAAAGAAAGCAAAGTCCAGAGTCTCCAAAACGAGTCCGAGTTTAGATTCTGATGATGAATGTGGACGATCTGATGTCCACCTGTGGAGCAGAAAAATACAGCGCTTATAGAAAGAAGAAGTATGAAAGGATGTTTTATCAGTGTGGTGTCAAAGATTCATGTGAAGCAGGAAGCAGACTGAAGTCTGACTTCATGAACAGATCTGAGAGTTCACTGGGAATAAACCAGTTCCTTCCAGCCTGGAAGACGAGCACCATGTTCGTCTTCCTTCTGCTGTTTGTCTTTGAGGTCGTCTCTGCTGATGTTGACGTATTAAAGCCTGAACAGATCGATAGTTCCACTTCTCAGCCAAACTGTCTGCTGACAGCGCAGGTCT
>NW_007579049.1:0-22713 GCF_000690725.1 Stegastes partitus | reverse complement strand
CAGAGAACTTGCTGCCACAAGTACAAACTTTTTTTGTTTGTTTCAGGATAAAGCGAATGGCGGGCATGAAGGAGTCTCAGATCAGTGCAGAGATCGAGCTGCTGCCCACCAACGATAAGAAGAAGTGGGCGAGACCTCCGATCTCCATGAACTTTGAGGTGAGAGCATCAACGGTCGTCATCAGCCACCGGCTGTCTTCCTCCTCACCGCTGACTGTCTTTAAACTCTGCTTCCTTTTAATTACTGTGGCTTTATCCACCTCTTCCTCCTCTTCCTCCTCCGTATCTTCATCCTCAGGTCCCGTTTGCTCCTTCGGGTCTGAAGGTTCGCTACCTGAAGGTCTTTGAGCCCAAACTGAACTACAGCGATCACGACGTCATTAAATGGGTTCGGTACATCGGTCGCAGCGGGATCTATGAGACACGCTGTTGACGCCGCCGGGGCTGATGGGAAGGAATGGGGGAGGCCCTGTGACATCATTGTTGTTGCTGTTGTTGTTGTTGTCGCCGTGGTGATCTTCAGACACACATACATTTCCTGTTTATTATCTTCAGTTTACAAACTCGTATTCTGCTCTGTGGCCTCTTTATTATTATTCCTGTTACTGTTGTTATTACTGTTGTTGTTGTTTCTGAGCTTCAACCAGCTGCTGCCGACACATTCCCGCGTTAAGCTCTGAGGGACGCCGATCAGCCAATCACATTCCAGGAAACATCAAGGAGCAGGGTTTAAAAAATGACTTGATGTAGATCTCAGAGCTAAATTCATCTTCTGTGTTTGTGTCGAGGCAGAAACCCGACAGACCTAAAACTTTCAGACCTGGACACTTAAATCCAGACCTGGACACTTTAAACCAGACTTGAACCAGACCTGGGCACTTTAAACCAGACCTGAACTGGACTTGGACACATTAAACCAAATCTGAACTAGACTTGTACCAGATCTTGGCACTTTAAACCAGACTTGAACCAGACCTGGAAACTTACCTGGACACATTAAATCATATCGAAACTAGACCTGGACACTTAACCAGACTTGAACCAGACCTGGAAGCTTTAAACCAGACTTGAACCACGAGACCTGGACACTTTAGACCAGACTTGAACCAGACCTGAAAGCTTTAAACCACATCTGGAAACATTAAACTAGATCTAAACGGGACCTGGACACTTTAGACAAGACTTGAACCAGACCTTGACTTATCAAACCAGATATAAACCAGACCTGGACACTTTAAACCAGATATAAACCAGACCTGGACACTTTAAACCAGACCTGGAAGCTTCAAGCCATATCTGGACTCATTACACCAGAACTAAACCGTATCTGGACAGTTAAAACCGGGCTTGAACCAGACCCAGACTCTTCAAACCAGACGTAAACAGAGTAGGACTTCCTGTCTCGTAGTCAGTCTGTGGTAAACTGCGTTATTACCCAGCATGCATCAGTGTATTATTGTTTTTTTTACAGTTTTGTACCCTGATCAGCTGATTGACATGAATCAGTCTGAGGTGTGTAAACCAGACGGATGTTGTGATCATGGTGGTGGTGATGATGATGATGGTGGTGATGATGGTGGTTCATCTGTTTTCTCAGTAAAACCAGTCAGACTGACTTTGATGTTTCGACTCTCTGTGTACACACCCAACACAGCTTCATACACCGTCATGCCGGCTCACTCTACATCAGCCACGCATCAAATATCAAGAACATTTTGTTATTTCATTGTTTCTGTGGACTTTAAGCTGTAGGTGTGGTGGACCGAGTAATCCAGTGCTAACCAAATGTACAGAAAAGTATACCAGTATGTCCTTCACTGGGAAGCAAATGGATTTCTTCTTTTGGTCCTTCAAGATGTTTCACCTTCACCTGAGAGGTTTCCTCAGTTTTAAGTTCCAGATATTTATTCTTTCAGCCGTATTACATGACTTAATAGCCTACTAATGACTCAAGACTTGCGTGGCTCGATGTGGGAATGGTTGAGAAACTGCCTGAGAGGGATGGTGAATGGTGGTAGGACTACTTGGTAAGAAGCACCATGCTGGTGATGAATCTGTGTGGGGAGGTAACGCTCATGGTGTGAGAACAGAAGGTGTTCGTGGTGGTTAAATGGCCAGAGGATGGATGACTCGAGGAATGAATTATGGGGAAAAAACCGCCTGGAGAGGGATGAGTTAAAGTGTGATTGGAGGTGGTAGCTACCTGGGGAGGGATTACTGAAGGTGTAAATATGATTAAAACTGCTCAGGGAGGTGTGACTGGTGGTGCAGGTGGGGACGGATAACTCAAGTCAGTGTTGGTGAAACTGCCTGGGGAGTGATAATTTAATCTGTTAAGTAAACCTGCTGAGGGAGGGATGACTGGAGGTGTGACTGGTGGAGAAGCTGCCTGCTGGGAGGTGACTAAAGGTGTTGATGCTGGTAAACCTGCTTGTGGAGAAACAGCTTGAGGTGTTACAACTACCTGGTGCTGGATGAACTCATATGTTCATGGTGGTGAAAGTGTTGAGGGATCACAGAACTGTTTTATCAACATCCGATAAGTGGTTTATGTTGTCGACTTCTCCTCTGAGGAATCCTTCTGGAGTCACTTCCTGTCCTGTTTCACTAAATAACTACTATTACTGTTCCTCTGTTTTTGACGGAGATAAAACTGAAGCTTCGTTTAAACCTTTGTGTCTTCGCTGCAGCTCGCTGTGCAGAACAGGACGTCGCAGCTGAATGTTGAAACGTCCAGTTTTCGGTTTCTGCCGGTCGCCATGACGACCCGCGGCCTGTAAAAACAGACGGCGAGTCGTTTCTTTTCAGTAAATGAAGACAAGACGAGGTGGCTGCTGGGGAGGTGTGGGAACCTGCTGGACCAGAGTGTGTTTGTGTTGCTGTGTTCTCGGTGTGTGGATGGACAGATGAATGGGCAGAGGTGTAATTAAATCGTCATCCTTCAGCCCCGGCTGAAAGTCCGTCTCCTCCTCCGTCTCTCTGAGCGACGTGCCGTCAGAAGCCCGACTCTCAGGCCCGGAGGTCGGCTGGATGGAGGCCAGCGGAGGCCCCCGGGGGCCCCACAGACTCATCATGGGACACTGCAGAGCCAGAAGGCTGCACCTGAGGAGGACGTCTGCAGCTGCTGAAAGCTCCAGAGGCCTTTTAGTGAAGGTTCAGTATCATGAACAGGAAAAAGTTCAGACTTCGCTTTCTGTCACTTTACTGATTTAACTCTAAATACATTAGAGGGATAGTTTCCCACCAGCCTAAACTCAGTGACCCAGAACATGTTTTAAAAGTGTTCCGACTCCAAACTGTGACGTTAACAATCCTGTCGATGTGTCCAGAACCTGAACACAGTGAAATTCTGAAGTTTTGTTTGACTTCATGAAGAAACACTAAATGCATTTGACACGCTGACCTTAAGAAATGTAACGTAGGTGTAAGAACATGACTGTTTTCTAGAACAAACGATTAACTAATTGAGAAAATAATCTGCAGATAGTTAAGATTCTGGTTAGTTGTAGCTCTAATTTCATCACCACCAAATATCTCCAATAGAAATGAGGAAGCGTAGAACTTCTGGGTACCACATGAAGCTTGTGAAGAACCAAAGAACCTTATGAAGAACCATTATCTTTCTAAGTGTATGACAGTTTCAGGCCTTAAGGATTATTTTCATGAAACAAACTTTTCTAAATCTAACTTTTAAGGAGTATTAAGGGTGTGATGTAAGAGCGAGTAGGGAGTTTAGGTACTTGTATCAGTCGCATCAAGTCCCCACAGGTCGGTTTTAGTCTGAAGAAAGTTGTTGTATCTGCTGTAAAACAACCCAATGAATGAGTTGCAGACTGTTTGATCTTCAGCTGTCAGGACGTAAACCTTCTGTGTCATCACCTCGTCACTCTTTGACCTTCATCCTCCTCATCATCATCAGCAGAACTCGTCTCTGACTTTCCAACATCCTCTTTCGGTCTCAGGTTTCCATCGATCGACCGTCGCTCTGCCAGCGGGGAGAGAGAGAGAGTCGGCGGCGTGAGGTCACAGCATTGTTGCAGTGCATGATGGGAGTCTGCCAGGCCGCTCGGCTGCCAACATTCAAAGCTCACAATGCGGCTTTAATGAGCTGCTTAACATGCACCATATGATGAGCTCCTCCAAAGATGCCTCTGCAGGCAGTTTGTCAGAGTGAAGGTGACCGCGAGCTGGACGCCGGCGCCGAGTGTGGGCGGACAGATAAACACCACGACAATGAGCACAATATAAACAACAATAACGGGCGGGGGAGGGGCTGTCACTGATGAGGCCGCGAGAAATGATTCATTTATCTTCTGCGGATTAATTTAAGCAATAAAGCGTCCAAAATAAAGCCCCGTCAGCAGCTTTGTGATTCTGTTGTCCCGCCGGAGAAACGGCTGCTAATCAATACTTCATATTAACAGCCAATCAGAGGAGTCTGTGAACGAGGTCGTCAGTCGGGTTTTAGTGCAGAATTGAGTTTAAGATGTTTGTTTCCATCCTGCTGCTGTGTGAAGATAAAGAGGTGATGAAGGAAACAGCGTCGTCATCATCGTCCTGACTGAATGAACTGGACCAAAGCCTGAACCTGCACCTTGTTCCTTCGCTTCAGAGCGTCCATGTTCTTTGTAGCTGTGGTGTCTGTTACTGTAAGATGTGGTGGGTCAAAGGGTTCTAGTCTTTTAAGGTTCTTCTACTCTAAAGTCTTTGTGCTGGATTTGTGTCTTGAACCTGGGTTGGAATATCTTGACAATCTGGTATCGTCTTGTTCTGAAAGTTTAGTTTTCATCATCTGGTGCTTGTCTGATACACGACGGTCCAGACCACTGTGGGGAAGAAGGTGAATTTCGATTGGCTGGTTGATCCAACCTTCACCTATTGTCACTGGCTCTGGCTAGCGAGAGAAAGAACGCGATACAATCCCAAAATGAGCGTCCTTGATAAGGTATCCAGCTTGGAGTAGAGTTGAAAGTAGGTGGTTCAACATCTGATCATCATGCGTCCTGGATGTCTTCCTTTGGAGGTTTACTGGCCTCAGAACTCTGTGGCAGGAGAACATAGTCTATCACAATGATCCGGTATGGTTTGGTGAGCCAGTTTAGTTTTCATCGTTAGCCACTTGTCCACTAGACGGTGGTCCAGACCATCGTGGTAAAGAAGGTACAGTTCCAGACTGACCGGTTGATCTAACCTTCAACCACAATCATGACTTCTGGGTAGTGACTGAAAGAATGAGACGGGAATGAGTTTTGTCTGTAGGGTGGTGTTTTGTGATGCCAAATGTTGCACCGCTTGCCAGAACTGGACACTTGACAGGTGGGGACTCTGCAGTGTCACGATAGATAACTGACTGGAACCTCCCAATATGAACTACACCCTCTTAGAACTGCGTGAACACCGGCTGCACCGGTATGGATGAACGCTTCACTTTCCCAAGTTGGGAATCGAACCAGGGACCTTCTGGCTGTGAGGTGACAGTACTAACCACTGATCCACTGTGCAGCCCCTTATTAAGAAACCTGCTCATGAAAATGTGTTTCTAAAATCATCTGAGGTAAGACACAAGACACACAGTCGCTGAATCTTTGTTTTAGATCAACAACGGTTAGTTTGAAACAAGGTCTGAAGAAGCGCCAAGTGGAAGTTTGATAACCTCGACCTCAACTTTATGCCAAAGAAGAGCGGGCATCGCGACACCTTGTCTCTCGGATCGCATTGCTACCAGAATGCATTGAATGGGAAGCGTTAAAACGACAGATCCATCAGAGATCGGGTGAGGAGCTCTGGGTAGAGTCACAAGGAGTCAACTAAGGTGCTTCAACACAGCTGGAGGGACGTCTGGAGTTATCTGCTGCCACCAAGATGGAGTCCAGGTTAGCTGAAGAAACTTGACGCATGGACGTGGACAGCTTCCTGTTTAGCAGATGATCTGAACTGAGATAGTGTCTTTGTGTCGGGGGTCTTTGCTTTTGACCAAACTACTGAAACTCTGTTTACATTCCGACCTCCAGCTGTAGGTCTCAGCTTTAGGTCGACGCATTAAAAGCTGCTGCAGCGATGAGAGTGTTCCTATTTCAGAAAGTCCAAATCTAGAATTAGTCCTCAGTGGAAGTCGAAGTTCAGGAAGATGAAACGGTAAATAGCCAATCAGCATTAGCCATGACCGACTTTGGTGAAGAGGAAGAAGATGCTAAGATGGTTGGATGGTTGGATGGATGAGCTTCTTGGTTCTCTTTACGGTTGATTTGCTGGATTCCTGGAGTGATGGTTCTCCTGTAAACACTCATTTCTGGCATCATTTTTAAACTCTCCAATGGTGTATTGGAGACGTCACCTAAAAACATCTGGCCTCTTGCAGAATGGACTTCCAGCTTCTGATCACTGTGACCTTGTATCAGGGAGGTAACTGATCTCCAACCAGCTGGAGTAACTCCACAGGTATCTACCGCTTGTTTGCAGAAGAAGAATAAGGAAGTAAAATTGTGAGGTGATGAGTTCTGTGTAGGTTTTCTATATTTCAGATCAAAGGTTCAAACACAAACAGATGGAGGTTCATTCACTCCTTAAGGATACAAAACGGATTTTAGGAAATGTTGAACATCTAAAAACTCAAAATAAACAAAAACCAACTCGAGACCCAGAAGAGAAACCCAAAGTTGTTCCACGATTAGATGTTTTTTTTTTGGCGTCTTTTCAACATTTTTATTTCGTGTTTTCAGTTTTTTGGTTTGTATTTTCAGGGTTTTTTTGGTTCTTCTTTCTTTTCAAGTTTCTTTTTTCTTCTGTGTTATCAGGATTGTCTATTTTAATATTTCTGCTTCATGATGTTTTGGGATGTTTCATTGTTTTCAGGTTATTTCAGGATGATATTTCAGGATTTTTCTGTTTTTAGGGTCTTTTTGTGTGTTTTCAAACTGTTTGAAAGTGTTTACGGATATTTAAATGTGTTTTTCTGGATATTTCTGGATATTTTAGAATATTTGAAGGTGTTGTTCTGGTTGTTTCAGTGCATTTTTCAGGATACTTCACGATGTTTCAAAGTGTTTTCGGATATTTCAGTGTTCACAGGTTGTTTAAAAGTGTTTTGGGGATATTTTAGGATATTTGAATGTGTTTTTCTGGATTTGTCAGGGTGTTTACGGATGTTTCACAGTGTTTGTCAGGATCTTTCAGGATATTTTTCAGGATCTTTCATGATGTTTCAAAGTGTTTTAGGATATGTCAGTGTTTTCAGGTTGTTTAAAGGTGTTGTTCAGGATATTTCTGGATATTTTAGGACGTCTGAAGGTGTGTTTTCAGGGTGTTTGGGGGTTTTTCGGGCTGTTTGGTCAGTTGTCTGCAGCGTCTCTGTTTTCCAGCACAATCTGACAGGAAGCTGATGCTCTGCAGAGGCTGCGGCTGTTTGGACAGATGTTCTGGACAAAACGCTGCACATCTGGACTGCTGCTGCTGGGAAAACACCTCAGGGTGGCCCTACCTGCTCCCCGGACCCGGAGGCCCCCAGGGGCCCCGGATCAGGGTCTGTTCTCCTGGTGGTCCAACGTGGAGAAAGAGCAGAAAACAGAAGTTCGGCCCATTCTAACTTTCCTGTCTGAGTTCTGATCAGTGACAGCGAAGCGCTCTGAGGAGGGAAGGAGTTAAGCTCCTCACTCACCCTCAGTGTAAACGGACACCGCTCACACTCACCTGACCCCGCCCCTCCGGACCAACCCGCCGCCGCAGCGAGCGCACTGTCCGGGAACTTCCCTCAGTTTGTTCCCGACCGGAGCCGCGGATCCACCGGGTCAAGCGGAGCTGCACTGACGGGACGGAGCACCACCGGGACCACCGGGCCGGTTCGGCTCTGATCTGGCTCGGATCTTTTCCTGTGTTTTATCCGGACGCGGCGGGTTTTCAGGTCCAGAAGGTTCGGAGGAGATCAGAAGCAGCTGCGTGACTCTGGATCCTCCAGCGGGATGAAACAGAGGAACCGGACCAGTGATTGATTGATTGGTTGATTGATTGATTGGCAGCGGGTCATGGTTCGGTTCTGATCTCATCATGGACCTCCAGCTGCTGCTGCTGCTGCTGCTGATGATGATGATGGTGATGAAGAGGAGCGGAGCCGCTGAGAGGCCGCAGGTCAGTGAACCGAACCTCTGAGAACAGAACCCGCCTCATTAAACACGAACACAGACCGAACTGGTTCCGTCACAACTTTGGTTTCATCTGAGGCACATTTTCTGTTCAGCAAAGTGAAGCTTTGAGTTTCAGTGAGAACAAAGAAAGTTGATGAAATCAGAAATATTAACAAACAGAGAATAAAAAAAAGAAAAAAGAAAAACTATAATTCTAGAAAAGTATTTGAAATAAATTTTTAAAAAAGTAAAGTATTAATAAAAATCCTCAATAATATCAGATGTAAGAAAAATATCACCTAATATAAAATAAGCTTTGATTAAAAATATATATAATTATAAATATTACAACAAAAATGAAGCACTTCCAAGAATATTTCAAAAATGTTACTAAACATGAAACCAAACATTATTTTAATTAATTAAAAATAATTAATTAAATTAAAACTAATTAATTAAAACAAAAATGTCTGAAAAAATATTAAGCATTAAAAAAAAATATTTTTAAAAATGCCCAAAAAAGGTCTGACCGGAGAAAAAAAGTAAATATTTTTACTAAATGGAGAAAAATATTAAGACATTAAACCAAAAAAAAAAAAAAAATTCCTCAAAAAGTGTTAATAAAAATCCTTAAAAACATGTTTAGAACAATACTGCTCAGTATCAGTTCAACTGCAGGTAAAATAAGATTTTTTAAAAAATGCAATAAATATTAAAACTATTTTAATAAAATCTTCCAAAAATGTTTCTGAACATAAAACTACATATTATTTTAAAATGCTATTAAGAATAATATGTACAAATATTAAAATATGAAATAAAATGTCACAAACTCTAAAAAGTATCAAACAAAATAAAACGTTTTTTTTTTTTTTTATGTCACAAACTTGTCTAATTATCTAAAAATGTAAAAAAAAAAAATATTGGTCAATGGAGAATAAAATGCTTTGGGGAAAAAGTAAAAAAAATCCTAAATATTATTATTATTTTATTAACGTAAAATATTGCAAAGTAATAATAAAAAAATCTTTAAAATATGAGAATTGTTTTAGAAAATGACTTAAATGAGGTCAGACTGAGACACAAACAGCAGATTAATGAGATTAAACAGCCGAAGAGGAGAAAACAGTAAATGAATCACTTTTAATCAGCAGATAGTCAAATACAACCAATAATGAAGCAGGAAAACGTCACTCAGATTACCTGAAAAGTGTCATTTTTTAAAGCAAAATCTAAAATCTTTGTGTTTCTGAGCTCAGATGTGATGATCGGATGATGATCTGAGTGTGTTTGATGTATTTGGGACGTCTTCAGAGTTCAGCTGCGTCTTATTGCAGCTCAGATATGAAACAATAAAGAGTGTGTCGGCTGTAACGCTGATGGATGGCAGCAGCTGTGGTCCAATAAAAACACAAAGCTGCACTAATGTGATGAACAGTCTTGACTATATCTCGTGTTGTTGCGATACTTCGGGCCCCTCGGCTCCGTCCTGGGCCCCTGCAGCAGACTTGAGCTGCCATGTTTGCAGCTGTGTTGTGTGTCTGAATGAGCAGGAACGTCTGGATTATTGTCGTCTTCGCCGTCCGGCTGCAGACTGATTACCCATCAGCCCCTGCTGCAGGCTCTCCGGAGAATATTGGATCATTTTTCAGTCATTTAGATTGAAGCCACGTGAGCAGAAAACTGTCTGAACGCTTCAACTGAGACTTTTAGAGTTTTTTTATTGTGTACGTCTGAAAGTATCTGCAGCTGTTAAAGTAGGAGAATCTGCAGATTGAGCTTCTTTGAAGCCTTTTGTGTCTCTTTGTTGTTGTTTTTTTTTATTCATTTTGTGTCTCTTTACAATCACGTTCATCTTTTTGTGGTCATTTTGCATCTTATAGTCGTCTTTTTGTGTGTCTTTGTCATTAGTTTGTGTCTCTTTGTGCTTATTTTGAGGCCTTTCGTGTCTTTTTGTTGTTGCTTCCAGCTTCTCGTGGTTGTTTTGAATCTTGCAGTTGTCATTTTGTGCATCTTTAGTGTGTATTTTTTATTGGTTTGCCTCTTTGTGGTTGTAGTAGATCTTGTTTTGTAGCTGTTTTGTTCTCTTTCTGGTTGTTTTGAGTCTTTGCAGTTGCTTTCCCACATTTTGAATCTCCAGAGTTGTGTTGTGACACATTTTGCATCTTATAGTCGTCGTTTTGTGTCTCGTTTTCATCACTTTGTGTCGCTTTGTGGTCGTTTTGAGTCTCTTTGCAGCCGCTTTTTAACACTTTGTGTCTTTGGACATGTGTTGTGATATTTTGTGGTCATTTTGCGTCTCATCGTTGTGTTTTTTTGTCTCTTTGCGGTGGCTTTATCACACTTTTTTTCACGGCCAGTCTCCTTGTGGTTGTGCATCTTTTGTTTTTCTTCTTTGTTTTGAGTCTTTGCATCTTGTAGAGGTCCGCTGTGGTTGTGTTGTGTCTCTTTGTTGTTGTTTTTTAACTCATTTTGTGTCTTTTTTTCATTATTTTGTGTCGCTTTGTGGTCGTTTTGAGTCTCTTTGCAGCCGCTTTTCAACACTTTGTGTCTTTGGACATGTGTTGTGATATTTTCTGGTAATTTTGCATCTTCTATTTGTTGTGTTGTGTCTTTTTGTGTTCATCCTTCAGCGTCTGCCTGCTTTTCACTGGTTTGTTTCTCTTTGGGGCGGC
The DNA here is from genome assembly GCF_000690725.1 of Stegastes partitus. Taxonomy (NCBI): domain Eukaryota; kingdom Metazoa; phylum Chordata; class Actinopteri; family Pomacentridae; genus Stegastes; species Stegastes partitus. Next base: position 11,922 of record NW_007579049.1, on the reverse strand, counting down.
TTCACTGACTTTAAACGTTAACCGTCACTTTGAGCAAATCATCAGAAATCCTTCCAGACAAACGAGCAACAAACCGGCTGATGCATTTAAAAACTTCAGCAGGAGGTTGTGTATTATTTCCTTTTCTTATCATTTAATTGAAAAAGAAATCCTAAAACCGTCCATGTTTAACTGTGACTCCACTTCTGTCACTTCTTTACAATAAATCGTCATTAAATTCATTGTATGTCTCTGCTGCAGCCGATTTCATTTAAATTCCTCTTGTTAAAGCTGAAATAAGTCTTGGACACTTTTATTATTTAGAAATCAACAGCAGCTTTTATGAACGTCTGGTTTCACATATTGGGAACTTTTAAGCCGCTAATAAGTCCGACAGCTGTGAGTACAGATGTGAGTTCGGGTGTTTACAGCGTAACAGGCAGCAGGGGGCGCTGCTGCTGCACCGAGGGGTTAATAGCTGTTATCAGAGAAGGTTGTAATAATCCAATCTGCTGGACTTTGAGCGTCGGGTCGAAGGTTTGCGAGTCTGCGGCTGAAACGTGTTGCGGTCGGCGGTCGGACGTGGAGGAACCGAGGAGGTTCACCACCGAGTTCACATGTGGGTGACAGATATGTGAGGAGGGGGGAGGAACCAGAGGACATGAAAGAGCAGCGAGAGAAAGAACGAAGGGTTTCACATCTGTATGGAATCAGCCTCGCCGCCACATCTGTCCACAAATCCACCCGAGACTCTCCTCGTGAGAAGAAACGTCTCCGCTGTGCTGGAGCTGCAGATTCAAACAAAAAGACAGAGAAGATGGACGTGGAGTCTGAACGTGAAGCCTCAAAGCTGCCGCCAGCAGGGGGCGACACCTCTGGCTGGAAAAACAAGTCAGACTCTATGAGAAAGTCGTCTGGCATTACTGGACTGTTCTCTAGTGTTGACTGTGTAGAACAGTCTGACTGAACTTTATTATTAATATTCTGCTGTCGGGATAAAAACACTCGATAGGCTCACAGGGCAGAGCGGTGGTAAGGTGCAGTCAGACCGTTCTCCTCAGCTGCACCTCGTTATCATCCTCCAGTACGACTGAAACACTCAACAGCTGACCAATGGCCTCCAGAACAGAATTTGTCATTCTACCATTGTGAGGAAAACACTCAGCCGTACACAGTAGATGACACAACGCTGTGTAGACTGATCTGACTGCACCTCGTTATCATTCTGCTGTTTGTTTAGGGCGGAGCTAAGAACAAGCTGCAGCCATGGTGTGTAGCCATTCTCGTGGACTAATCGTAGCAGCTGGACTTGCTTGAGTTCCTTGAAGACGTTCCATCTCTCATCCAAGAAGCTTCATCAGGTCTGACTGACTAGTTGGGAGTTCCAGATATCCTGAAGGAGCCATTTTTCAGCTCAAGCAAGTCCAGTTGCTACGATCAAGCCACGAGAATAACCGTGACCTGGATGGCTGAGAATCTTCACAGACATGGTGTGAAGTCAAAACATTGATGGGGGTATTAGTTTGGTGGAATGTGGCCAACGGAGGGCTGATAACAGCAATCTACATCCGACGAGTCAGACTTGATGTTATTGAAGTAAACATTTGCCGAATAAGTTTATGATCTCAGTCAGAGCTGTGTAGACGAAACACTCGACACGTCACCAAATGTTCTAAAATAAGGTGCAGTCAGACCTTTCTACCCAGTGTGTTATAGAATGATCTGACTGCACCTCGTTATCATTCATCATCTTTGTAGTTTCCTCAAGTTCGGAGTCAGATCCATCTCTTACTCAAAATGTTTGGTTGCAAGATGATTTTTTGCAGAATTCCAAATCTGAGGCTTCAAAAGAGGAGCCCACAAACCACTCATGGTTTCATCTTTTATATACAGTCTGTCATCTTAAGCTGCGTAAACTCTGACAGAAGTTGTTGTTTCCCCCATTCGCATCAATGCAGCGAGAGCTAATGACAGCAGCAGCCCCTGGTGGACATCAGAGGAACTGCAGCTCTGAGGCAGATGATTGGTTCACCGTCCCACATGTCTGGTGTTTTTCAGACGTCTGGCAGCAGCAGAGAGACGTTCGCTCGCGGAGGAATTAGACACAAACGCTACGCCATCAACCCTCTGGGACACAAGTGGATGCATCACAACATCACGTACAGGTAGGAGGACAACATCAGGTCATGTGACCAGAGAGAAAAAGTGCAAAAACCTTGTAATTCGGTCGCTTGTCTGCCAGAAATGATAAAAAGTTTTTATATAAAGCGCCACCAGACACCAGAGTTCTGTCATTTTGAAGTTTATTTTTGCACAAAGACCTCGAGAACCTCCAACAGCTTTGGAAAAGTCTTGGTTCCTCTTTCCATCTCTGCAGCTGAAGGTTCTCCAGGAGAGTTTGTGAGATCTTCTGGATTCACAAGCTGCAAATTGTGTGTTTTCCAGGACAGATTCACAGGTTGAGGCGGTTGAGGGCGCACATGAGATTCAACATAAGTCTGAAATTCCTGAGGATGCTAACTGGATCTATTTTGTCATCTTCATGCTCTGGTTCTGCTTTCAAATTAGCAAAAAAAACACCAACTCTGTCATCTGCATCCAAACCCTTTAATATCACAGAAAATGCTGCTCTGAACTAAATCTGTTACCAGCTGCAGCGCCATCATGTGTTTCTTTTATTTCTTTTAAACCAGCATGTTGAATTGAATTGAATGTCAGTGACCGGGTCAAGGAAGCTTCACGTTTGAGTTACTAATCAAGAGACATAAATCAGAGTCTCATCTGCATATGAACTGACATTTACCTTAATTCGTGTGGGATGTCCCCATATAGAACGCATGTACAGTTTATTAAAAAAGAAAGAAAAAAAACAGAGGTCCTAATACAAAGCCTTGTGGTACACCACCATGTAACACATAATGACCCAGAGAAGAGCGATACACCTGTAACCATCATGTTACTGTCACAATACATGAAATAGACAAACTTCTATGTCTTTGTGTCTGAGTTTGAGCATTGGAATAGGAAGAGAACATTGCCCCCAATAGGCCACATTGGGAATTACAACGCTGTCCTGCAAAATATTATTTCTGCAGACTGCGTAACTTTAGTTACTACAAGGTCTTTCTTGAATCTGCAGATAAAAACATCAGAGAAACATTCTGACTGGTCCAACCAACAGCTGAAGCCCAAAAAAGTTGATTTAATATCATGTAAGACTCACAAACTCTCACACAGTATTGCCTGAATGAGAATAGCTGCTGACTGATTGTCTTTCAGTCGAAAAATCAATGTCAGCTCCGTCCCTACAGCTGATTACTTCTGCAACACAACATGAATTCAATACTAAAACATTTTATTTCAAATAATTAAAAGGTTGGATCTGCAACATGACGCGTCTGAACACAGTGTTTTTATATTTGCCTCTTGTGCTGAACACCTGCTGAGGACTCTGTTCAGCCGGTTTCATCTCTTTATGTTTTAATGTAAATTCAGCTTCACTGCTCAGATTATGCTGCTGAATTCTACTGATTGAGCTCAATTGTGCCCATTGAATGTTCTCTGATTGGCCGGTCCGCCTTTAACACAGTTTCTTTACCCTGATTCACGTCTTCCAGGCTGATCCTCCTCCCCGAGTGAGCAGCACAAATCTTCAAGCTTTACCAATCAGACACCTGACATCTGACTGTAGAGGGGGCGGAGCCTCACGCAGCCTTGCAGGCTTCACTCGGGGCAACAAAACCCTTCAATCAGAGTCCATTTACCAATGTCTGTTTATCTTTATCCATCTCAGGATCACCAAGTTCCCCAACACTCTGAACGTGGAGGACACCAGGAAGGCCATCAGCATCGCCTTCACCAAGTGGAGCGACGTGTCGCCGCTGACCTTCGCCGAGGTTATGGATGCCAACGCCACGGCCGACATCACCATCGGTACCAAAGAAATATAAAAAAAAAAACAAGAAAGTCAAAATGGACATTTGAAAACCTTGATAATGAACTTTTGGAAAGGAGAAAATTGCCCATTTTCAACCCTGTCTATTATTTTAAACATGCACGTAAAGGATCTTTATCTTTTCCTAAAATATGCACAAATTTAACTTTGTCTCATTCGACCAAAAATACGTCCCTATATACGTTTATTAAAAGTGGGCACTAAGATTTTATGATTTCTTGTCCACTTTGGGCTTTTTTAAAAACCTTTCCGTTTGGACTGCTTGACTAAAAACATTCCAGAGTTGTTTCTTTTATGTTGAAATGAATGTTAGTGAGTGTGATGTCCTGGTGCGTTAGGTTTCTACACCTTCAACCACACCGACTGCTGGTGGTCTCCTCTCCACCCGTGCTTCGACGGGCTGAACGGCGAGCTGGCTCACGCCTTCCTGCCGCCGCGAGGGGAAATCCACTTCGACAACCACGAGTTCTGGATCCTCGGCAAGTCCAGGTTCAGCTGGAAGCAAGGTAACTGTAGCAGGAGCACTGCAACCTGAAGTCATGGTGTCAGGATGTCCGACCTCCTGTGGGTTGACTCGGTGGGTTTGCTTCTGCAGGGGTCTGGCTGAACGACCTGGTCCAGGTGGCAGCTCATGAGATCGGTCACGCTCTGGGTCTGTGGCACTCCAGAGACCCTCAGGCTCTGATGCATCCCAACGCCACCTACACTGGACAGAGGAACATCGCCCAGGACGACGTCTGGGGCATCCAGAGGCTCTACGGTAACAGCTTTCAATCCAGTCCAGTTTTATTTAGAGAATTCACAGCTTCAGTCATTTCAGGGCACCTGACCAAGTGACATGAAGAATGCAGTACTTCAGTCTGAGGGGGAATGCAGTACTTGTACCTCTGAATGTGAAGCAATACCTACAGTGTTGACCAAAAAATACACACTTGTCATGCACATTATGGCAGTCTTAAGTTCCCAGTGATGGATCCTCCAATAACTTTTAATTTTCGATGATGGAATAATTGAAACACGTATCTTTGTCTCAAAAAAGTAGGTCTGTGTTTTGGTTTTAATGACAACATCGACTGGGTCAAAAATATACACACAGCAACTTAAGTTATCTGTTTTGGTGATTGGCGAAAGTTGCGTTCATCAGATTTTCTTCATGGCGTGACCTCTTAACCTCCCATGATTGCAGTCGACGACAGCTACTGACTCCTCTGAGTTAATTTCAAAACGACTCATTTAATTCACTCGTCAGACTCAGCTACAAACACTCCAGTGGGAAAGTCTGAGGAGCTCAGCAAAGCTCTGGAAAAGCAAATCACTGACTTGAACAAGTCAGAAAGTCACTTGGAGCCATTTCAAAAATGCTTCAGATCCCAGAATCAACTGTGCCAGCAATTGTATGTAAATATAAAGTGAATAGTGAAGTGGAAAAGGAACACAAGGAGTTACAAGAAACATTGGAAACTCAAGACCACCATGATATACATGGTCCTTACAAGTGGATGTGAACTTCTGTTCACAAGTGTATACGTCAGTCTGAGGCTGAATGCGGTACTTGTACTTCAGGCTGCTGCTTCTCTGCAGGTTGTTTGGATAAGAAGAGGGTCTGTGATCCGTGGGCTCGACTCGGTTTCTGTGAGCGGAGAAGGACCTTCATGAAGAAGAACTGTCCTCAGCGCTGCGACCTCTGCTATGGTGAGACCTGACCTCTGACCCCTGACATCTGATCTCTTGCCCCTGAGACTTGTCCACCATCAGGACGTCGACTCCTGGTGGAAGCTGTTGAGTCTTCAACCTCTAACAGAAACTTGACTCCATCTCATGTAATGTCTGCATCTGTTTCCCACCACAGAGCCCATGGATCCCGTGGCCACACCGACGTCACCTCCGGCCAACGTGAAGATCAAGATGGTTCCCCGGGGGAAGGTTGTGGGTTTCCGCTGTGGAACCAAAAACCCTCGCTCACCTCCGAAAGTCAGGTCAGCCAATCAATACTCACTATTCATTATTTAAAGGTTCTGTCTGAAGCTGGTCACTGCAGTGACGATTCCAGCAGCATTTATCTCTTCTACAGTCTCACCAGTAAACGTGAAGTTTTGTTGGTTACTTGTTGACTTAAATTCAACCTACTGGGTGTTTAAGACCAAACATGTAAGGCAGCATCCATCCTCTCATCTTCTGATCAGCTGGTACAAAGACGGCGAGCAGATCCTCACCTCCATCCCCGGCTACATCGTCATGAAGGACCGAGACCTCCGCATCGTCGCCAACGAGTTCAACGAGGGTGTTTACACCTGTCGGATTCATCGCCGTGGCGACATCGTGTCCGCCAACTCCTGGGCGATCCGGCTGAAACCAGAATCACCGTCCAACAGCTGAGGACGTCTGCAGGGAGACGGACAAACAGCCAATGAGGTGATGACAGGAAGGTTTGTGGAACAGTCAGATCTGTGGATTAGCAGGAGGTCACATGGTTCAGGCGGCGCCAGCAACACGTTTGGACCTTTTTCCAGGTTTTGTGATGTTCGTTCACAGACTTGTGAAACAGCTTCATTACAGAGCAGACTGTGGTAGCTCTGTGGTCCCAGCAGGGCGTCACATCACAAACTTATAATCCTGTAAAATATCGTTTATTGTTTCCTTTTTGTTCCACCTGAGCTGTTGCTGTGTCCTGGTGGTTCAAGTTTACACCTCTAACTCCTGTTACTGTGGCCAAAAAAACCTACATACATCAAATCTATAAACATGTGTTTACGCTCTACAGATGCAGACCTACACACTTTTGATGTTGTAGCCTGCACAAACAACAATTGTTATGACAGCCATGACCACTAAATTTAGCTGGCTACCTTTGGTTTGCTTTAGCTGGCTAACTTTGGCTCGCTAACTTTACCTGGCTAACTTTAAGAACTGACGCTTGCTGACTTTTGTTCATCAACTTTAGCTCTAACTAACATTAGCTGGGTAACTTTAATAACTGACGCTTGCTGACTTTTGTTCATCAACTTTAGCTTTCCAACACTAACTAACACTAGCTGGGTAACTTGGGCGTACTGGACGTAGTTTGCTAACGCTAGCTGACTAACTTTGTTTAGCTAACTTTTACAGGCTAGCTTGAACTGGCCAACTTCAGTTGCCTATCTTTAGCTGGCTAAATGTAGTGGGCTAATATTAGCTCACTAACTTTAGCTGGCAAAGTTTAGGTATCTAACTTTGGCTCGCTCACTTTAACTGGCTAACTTTAGCTTGCTAACTTTAACTGGTTAACTGTAGCCCGCTTACTTTAATTACAGTAGATTAATTACCAGAGAGAGTAATGTCACTCCTCCTGTCCCCTTTGACCTTCACCTGTTTTGATTCCCAGCAACATTTAGCTTTGACTAATGTCCACTGTAGTGAGGAGCCCATTGTTGAGTAGTGGCCATAAGTGGTACTGCAGATCATGTGATGTAAATTATTATTCCTATAGGACACAACAGAAATGAGTACACCCCTGTGAAAATGGTTCTTAATTGTATCACCTTGCAGTAATCAGATTACTTCTAAGTTGAATAGTAGCCTGTATATTTGGTTTATCCACAGACATTCATGGTGCATCTATAAATGTCGTCTCCCCAGCAGCTTTGCTCTCATGCAGCCCCGTATCATGATGCTGCCACCTCCGTGCTTCACTGTCAGGACATCACTGTGGTGGTCCTGGTCAAGTTCACACCAAACACGGTGAACTTCATCTGAGCTGAACACATTTATCTCAGTCTCATCTGACCAAAGATTGTACTCCGTTCATGTTCCTTAGCAAAGTTTTGTACCTGCAGTTTTGTACCGAAGAGCAAGTGAGTTTTTTTTTCTTGTCCTCTGAGAAACTGAGAAACTTCTTTTGTTCACAGCCGATATTTTAACAACGTTCATGCAGTTAGACTGATTGGAAATCACAGGTGGACTCGGTTTAGGTTCTGTTTTTACTTTTGGACCTACATTTTCAATATACTTTCCTAAATTATTAGTTTTCAGTTTGAAAGATAAATAACTTTACCGTTCAACTTAGTGATAACGCAGTTACTGAGAGGTGCTGCAGTTAAAGTCATTTGACGTAGAAGGTATTTATCAATGTGCTGTTTGTTGTATTTCCCTCTTCTTGAGTTAACCTGATGGGTTTTTTTTAGACACATTTAGATTTTTCTCTGTCTTTCTTTCTTTTTTCTTGGGTGTAGCTTAAAAAGGATGTGTGGTTTTCTCTGATGAAAACAATAATCTGTGGATCAGTATTTTGATGCTCTTCATGTTTCGAGGATCCGGCAGACAAACTCCATGAACCTCAAACCACAGGAGCTTGTGTGAGCGGTTTTCGGGTCTCCTGTTACATTTGAGCCAATAACAGATTGAGAACAGATCTCGGTGCCGGACATCTGAACACAACGAGATTTCAGCTTCATCTTCTTGTGACACGAGTCAGTCTCTTCTTGTTTACCGCCGTGTATCCGTTGAACACATGTTTTGACTTCACTGTGACAGAACATAGCAGAGGTATACATGGTTAGTTCAACAGGATTTCAGAAAAATCTGCAAAAGAAAATGTGAATCGATGCTTTTCCATCCATTGGAGTTAGTAAGAGGGCAAAACTTTTGGTTTAGGAAGACATGACTGTGGAGATTCTCAGTCATCCACGTCACAATAATCCCAAGTGCTTCAGAGGAAGACAAATGGACTTATTGGTTTTTGAAAACTTTTAATTTCACCTTGATGGAAAATGGTTCTCCAGTTCTAACTGGTGGGTTTGGAGTCATCCCTCCCCTGACAGTTTCACCATAACGCACACCTTGAGTCATCCCTCCTTTGCACTTCCACCACCTTTATCACCTTAAATGTTCAACTGGAACATCCATCTCTAAACAGAGGAGGGGGTCTATGACACCACTTACCAGGTACTTATTATAATGCCGTCCTCTGTAAGATCTCTCCCTACGAAGTTTCCCGATAACTTACACCTTTAGTCATCCCTGCCCACGCAGTTTCACCACCATTCTTGCCTTAAATCATCCCTACCTAAGCAGTTTCCCACCTTTAAAACCTCGAGTCATCCCTCCTCAGGTAGTTTCACCACCATTTGCTCCTCAAGGCCATATCAGTCTTGTGCATATTAGGTGGGAATAGACATCTCTGGACAGAGGAGGGAGTCTACTTATAACACAGTCCTGAGATCCCTCTCAAGCACTTTCCCCATAACTACCACCTTGATTCTTCCTTCCCATTGCAGTTTTACCACCATTCCCACCTTGAATCATCATTCCTAAGGCAGGTTTCCACCACGGACACTTTGATTGATCCATCTAGAGACAGCTTCACCACCATTCACACCTCAGGTTCACCACCAGTAACCTACTGAGTCACCTCTCACAGGGCAGTTTTACCACATTGAACCATTCCTCTCAAGGTAGTTTCAATATTACTGACACTTGGAGTCAATCCTTTTCACGTAGTTTCACCACCATTGACACCTTGAGTCACCTCCCCCAGGGAAGTTTTACCACCAGTACAACTCTGAGTCATCCCTTACCAGACAGTTTTACTGCTAGTAAGATCTTGGCACATCCATCCCCAGGCAGTTTCAACATTACTAACACCTTGAGCCATTCATCCCAAGGTAGTTTCAGTATTACTGGCAATTGGAGTCAATCCTTTCCAAGTAGGTTCACCACCATTGACACCATGAGTCATCCCTTCCTAGGCAGTTTAAAAACAGTAACATACTGAGTGATCCTTCCCAGGGCAGTTTTACCACAAGTAAAACCTTGAGCCATCCCTCCCCTGGTAGTTTTACCTTTGTTCACACCTTAAGCCATGTGAGTCATTAACAAGCAGTGAGTCTTGTGGTTTCTAGGATGATGGTGAAACGTCTTCAAAAACCAAAAAGAAGTCCGGACGTCTCCTCCTGAAGCACTCATGGTTTGGGAAGAAACAACAGCTGCTCTGAAACTTAGCGGAGAAGCTGCTAATAAGTAGAGAGCTGCGTGTTTATGATACAGGCTTGAGTTTGGCTTAACGAGACTCTTGTTTACATGGAAACAGACCGAAGACGCCGGCGTCCACACGGCAGGAGACTCGAGCTCCGACCGTGAAGAAGAAAACGTGGTGAAATCTGACTTTTATTGTTTTCATGTGTAAACATTTAGTTTGTTTCTCTTCATCTGCTTCCGTCTTTTTGTTTCATGGCAAATAAAAACCTGATTCCTGTCGTCTGATTCAACCTGGTTTCATTTGTTTCCTCTAAAAATATCTGGTTAGAGCCAGAATTAACATCGCTAAAGCTGATATTTGGATATGAGTGTAAAAGCTGCTTTTGGACTAAACCTGCAGCTGAAGCGTGGAAACAACCTTAAACTGGAATATGTGAGGGGAAGCTTGTTGTTGTTGGTTTCCAGACGTGATCCAGAAAACCGCTGATGTCTGTGAAGGAAACAAAAGGCGGCGAACAAAGAGCGTCTGGTTTTAACCCTGTGTGACCCACATCTGCTGTTTCTGTCTGGCTGATGTGGGTCAAAGCGTCCACACGTCAACATCACGCCTCCCTGGAAAAACACATGCAAACAGGCCACGGCTGCAGAAAGCCCCACATCTCTGCCCCTGAGATGTTTTCTTTACAGTTAAGGAACAACCGGCCTTTTTATTTACCGCAAAAAATATGTTCTGTTGTTGAAGCTCTTTCATGAGAGAGAGTCTGTCTGTGTTCTTGTTTTCTTGTTTTTTTATAGAACACGTGACACTCAGAGACAGACGTCGACACGAAACACCAATAAATACGTCAATAAGTGCTTCATTATGTTTTGTTCTGGAGTTCTTAAAAAATTGTACTCGTTGTTTTGGTTGAATAAACCAGATTATTGTGTGCACTGTGTGGACAGACTGGAAAAAAATAATTTAAATTTGAATCCATTTTAACTTGTGAAAACACAAGTTTACTTACATATAAAAAGACATATAACCTTTTTTTCTCACTATCTGACATTTAATCAGACTAAACTTTTCCTGTTTCAGGTCAGTTAGGATGACCAAAATTATTTATATTTGCTAAACGGCAGAATAATAAAAGAGAGAATTTTTTAGAGAATTTTTTAAAAATTATTTGTCTCTTTTTTTTACAGTTTGTGCCCTAATTACTAATAATGCCAAAAAAAAAACAATACTTAAATATACATAAAGTTTTGTAAATAAATGTAACACTAACATAAACTAAAAAAAATAACAAATTATGTATATTTTTAAGATAACACAAGAATGTAAAATACAAAAAAAATCAATTAAAAAAATGTATATATACTAATAATAATATAAGAAATTACACATATAAAAACTTAGATACATGAGCTGGTTTTGAAATAAATTAATTGACAAAATATAATTAATTAATTACAAAACATAATGCGAAATTCAAATAAAACACTCAAAATAATTTAAAACATTTAATTTTTATCCATACTAATACTTTTGTACTGGTTACTAATTACCATTAACGAGGCCTGATCAATAATCATTCTGTCCTTAAATGTTTGGATGACGTCGTCTCTTGTGTTCGTTGTAGTTTACAGGTGTGTTAACTCACCTGTGTGACGTGGCGCTGGTGGATTCTGGGATACGTTCAGCATCACCTCCGTCCTCCAGCTGTTTCTGTGTAAACAGCACCACCTGCTGGACAGACATCGACTTTCACAGGAAACCAGCAGATTTCACAGAAACAGAATTCAACTACCGACCTGCGATCATATGAACAGCACCACCTGCTGGAGAAACAACTGGAACACCACAGAAAGCTGGTTTTAATGGAGGCGGGGGTCTTTGGTCAGTGTCAACAAGTTCATAGCCAGGACCAACAAGTCCCAAGTCTGGACCAGCAAGTCTACAGTCATCAACAAGTTCACAGTCGAGGTGACCTTAACTTGCAGGTTAATGTCTGAATCCAGAAGTCCCCAGTCCAGGTCAACAAGTTCATAGTCAG